>NC_038252.2:11895357-12013300 GCF_000004515.6 Glycine max | reverse complement strand
ACTCTCCTTCCCCGGTAGACGGTCATTCTGCACCCAAGATACGCGGAGATACCTTACGGTTATCTGCACCCCTTTGCTAGGCAGACACAGTTGTGTCCGATGGCAAGCAGAGACCAAGTTTGGTCATTCTGCACCCAAGATACGCGGAGACACCTTACGGTTATCTGCACCCCTTTGCTAGGCAGACACAGTTGTGTCCGATGGCAAGCAGAGACCAAGTTTGGTCATTCTGCACCCAAGATACGCGGAGATACCTTACGGTTATCTGCACCCCTTTGCTAGGCAGACACAGTTGTGTCCGATGGCAAGCAGAGACCAAGTTTGGTCATTCTGCACCCAAGATACGCGGAGATACCTTACGGTTATCCGCACCCTTTTGTCATCCAGAGGCGGCGGGCCCGATGACAAGCAGAGACCAAGTTTGGTCATTCTGCACCCATGATACGCGGAGATACCTTATGGTTATTCGCACCCATTCTTTTGCTATCTGTAAGACAGAACGCTTGATAGCATGCAGGGGCTGACACAGTCTTCTGCACCTTTTGTTCCTCCGGGAACAACAAAGTCATTTACATGTGGAAATTTCATGGTCACTCGCGACTCTCGTCAGCCGAGAGGAGCGAAATTAGTGTCATACATTGATTTTTGGGGACCTTTGCTTGATGACATGCGACCATTCTTTGGTCCTTGTGAGGTGCTTGGCACCCATCATTAGGCAATTTGTGAAATCCTAGGAACGACAAGTCACGGTCACCCGCGACTCTCGTCAACCGAGAGGAGCGAAATTAGTGTCATACACTGATTTTCGGGTACCTTTGCTTGATGACATGTGACCATTCTTTGGTCCTTGTGGGGTGCTTAGCGCCCATCATTAGGCAATTTGTGAAATTTTGGGAACAACAAGTCATTTGCATGTGGAGATTTTATGGTCACCCGCGACTCCCGTCAAATCGAGAGGGACGAAATTAGTGTCTTATCTTTACTTTTCTTTTATCTCCAATAAAAGAGAAGTAAAGAGGGGCAACTGTCATACCCTAATTTCGTCCGGGGACCTTTGCTTGATAACGTGCGACCATTCTTTGGTCCTCGTGAGGTGCTTGGCACCCATCATTAGGCAATTTGTGAAATTCCAGGACATGCCCAAAAAAACCAAAAAAAATATTGATGCACAATCCGTAAGTTTCCGTGACACACCGGAAATCAAAAGGAAGCGTCGTTGCATAATTAAGTGAGGTTCCGTAACATTCCGTAAGTTAAAAAGGGGATGATTATGTAATCCGCAAGGTTCCGTAACAATTACGGAAAGAAAACAAGTATCGTTACGGAATTCGTAAGTTTCCGTAACTTTACGAAAAAAAGAATCACCAAAAAACAGCAGAGGGGGTGAACTTAGTAAAAATGGGGGTGCAAATAGCACCCAGGCCCATTTGGGCCCTCCAGAAGATTCCTCCAGAGGGCGGTTGCTTCTGGAGGAAGCAACCCTGCTCGCCTGGGCGAGCTAAGCTCGCCTGGGCGAGCTGGGCGGCAACCACCTCCCCTATTTTGCTATAAATAGGGGAGGAAATGAAGAAGGAAGGGGTCCAGCCCCTTAGGCACTTCTCTCTCTTTGGAATTTGCTTGGAAAAATTGTTTCCGTGAAGAAAGTCTAAGCCGAGGCGCTTCCGAAACGTTTCCGTAACGTTTTCCGTGAGGAATCTCGCAAAAGTTTGAACCGTTCTTCGACGTTCTTCATTCGTTCTTCATCGTTCTTCGATCTTCAACGGGTAAGTACCTCGAACCAAGCTTTTCGATTCATTCTATGTACCCGTAGTGGTCCACATTGTGTTTCGTGCATTTTGATTCTCGTTTTGTTTACTTTTTATACCCCCTGTTGACGTGCTTAAGCCATTTTGCTTAAGTCATTTCTCGCTTAACTTAAAAATAAAATAAATTTCCACCGAACGTTTGAATTATATTATCCGTTAACTTCGGTTAAAATCAATTCCGACCGTTCGGTCGTGCCGTAACCACGTTGGAAATCAAAAAGAGGTAAAAAATAATATAATAATCAAAAAATATCTTTTTAGTAAAATAAAGCGGAAAATCAATCGGACGTTTTCTCTTTGGGATTTCTCATTCTTAATCGAATTGATTAATAACTAAGGTGAAACTAAGGCTAAAATCAACTCGCCTAGTCAAGCTCGTCCACAAAAATAGGCTTTTGAAGTTTGTCATTTCAATTTCTCACTAAGTAAAATGGATCATTTTTAAGGTCCAAACGCCTTAAAATGATCACCTCTTAAAGCAAAAAAAGAATCACTTGATAAAGAAAGAACTACGTAGGTCTGAGTTCCTCATTGAGGATACGTAGGAGCAAAAGCCCCGCTTTTGTCGACCACCCCAAGAGATCGTTAATGGTCCAATGCCTTAACGTTTCTCTCCTTTCAAAAACAAGAGATCGTTAATGGTCCAATGCCTTAACGTTTCTCTCCTTTCAAAAACAAGAGATCGTTAATGGTCCAACGCCTTAACGTTTCTCCCCTTTCAAAATCAAAAGACCGTTTAATGGTTCAACACCTTAAATGACCTTTTGTTCAATAAAAACATATTTTGCAAAAAAGACAAAAACAACTTAACCAAACACTTTGTTCCGAAAGAACTACGTAGGTCTGATTTTCTCATCCCAAATTGAGGAATACGTAGGAGCAAAGGGAAACACCCTTGTCGACCACAAAAAAGGAAAAAATATAAAAAAGGCATAAAGGATATAAGAACATAAAAGGGAACATAAAAATCAAAGTCATGTTTGCACATTCGATTAAGGGCTGCCGTCCCTTGGGACGGACGTGTGGGGTGCTAATACCTTCCCCGTGCGTAAATACAACTCCCGAACCTTTCACTAAAAGTTCGTAGATCGCGTCTTTTCCGGTTTTTCCGACGTTTTCCTCAAATAAACGTTGGTGGCGACTCCGCGCGTATTCCTTTCGTGGAACACGCATCCCGCGAGTCTCGCGTCGCCCTCCCGTCAAAGGGTAGGTTGCGACAACCCTACAGTGCGAACACCTGAATAGATTCCTACTCCTCCAGCCACACCTGAGCTTCAATTTTCAAATGAGGAAGGGGGACGAATCACTACTCCTCTGGGGATGCCAGTGTTACATTTGGATGATGAGGAGCAGGATCGAGATGAATGACAGGATTTGATTACTTGTCCTTATTATTTTTATAATTATATCATTATGAGTACATTTTAATTATTATGTTTCCGTAGAATAGTGGTTGTATGGTTTTAGTACGTATGAACTATTTTGGTTTGTGACATGTGAATATGGTTTACAACATACTTTTTGTTTTGAAAACATTTTGAAAGTCCTGATGCATAAAGAACAGTTTAGCTTGACTCTTTGAAAACATAGTGTTGATATGAGTTTGGAATGGTGATTGTGGAATGAATGCATGATTGAATTAAAGATTGTGTTTTATCATGAATTAAGCAAGTGTGTATGTTAGATGAGAAAGAACAAGAAAGTAGGTTCACAGTTAGAAATGTCAGTCAGTAGACAAGTTGATTGTGACAGAAAAGCTTGATCATAAACCGATGAGAGTGTGAACTTAATTGTTGAAAGAATGACTAGCATAGAGTAATAATTTTTGCATCAATCTCTAAAACTTAGAATGAAATGTATGAATTGCATCAATCTTTTTGTAGTGTTGTAATTACTTTTTGTTAAATATAGGTAATAAGTACTTAGTATCCTACTTTTGTGTATTTAATAACCTTTGCATTTCAATTTCAAGTTAAATAAGCAACTTTGTGGAAGTGCTGATTTTGAGCCGCTCGCTAAGCCAATTATCTGGCTTAGCAAGCCATCCGCTAAGCATAGCAGTTCATGGCTAAGCGAGTAGAAGATCCTGGAAGCAGATGAGTTGTCATGATGCGCTCAGCGAGAATCAATTAGCAAAGCACACCGCTTGAACCTCCAGGCTGAGCGAGCATGACTGGCGCTAAGCCAGAAGTCACTTACATGTGCTAAGCGAGCTTATCTTCTGCTAAGCACGCGCCTCTCAATAGACTTGCCTATTTAAAGCTCAATCTCAAAATGAAGAGGGGTTGTTGAGTTTTTTGGAGAGTTTTGGCTGTGGAAGAGACTGGAGAGAACCGAGCTTGAAGAGGAAGCTATCTTGCAGAGCATTGGATGAGATTTTGAGTGATTGTGAGGTTTCTAGAGGTGGAGGCGACATCCCCACTACCTGTAATTCTTCAATCTTTCACTTTTTCTTCTCTTTGTTGTAAAAGAAGCCTCCCTGCCATGGAGAGCTAAATCCTCAGTTGGTTCTTCTTATGGGGAACTTGATGTAAATACTTTTATATCTATCTAATGAGGTTGCATGTTGTCATACCCTAATTTCGTCCGGGGACCATCCATTGTTGGGATGCGACCCTCGTTTGACCACTTTGAGGAACTTGGCACCCATCGTTAGGCAATTCGTGAAGTTCCGAGACATGCCGGAAGTCAACAGAAAGCATTGTGGCACAATCCGTGAAGTTCCGTGACATGCCGGAAATTAAAAGGAAGTGCTAGTGCGCAATCCGTAAAGTTCCGTAACATTCCGAAAGGCAAAAAAGGGGATGATTACGTAATCCGTAAGGTTCCATAACATTATGGAAGGAAAACAAGTATCGTTACGTAATTCGTATGTTTCCGTAACATTATGGAAAAAGAATCAGCAAAAAAGGCAGGGGTGTATTTAGTAAACAAGGGGTGCAAATAGCAACCAGACCCACTTGGGCCTCCCAGGATGTTCCTCTAGCAGGCGGTTGCTTCTGAAGGAAGCAACCTAGCTCGCCTGGGCGAGCTGGGTGGCAAGCTTCTCCTTCCTTTTCCTATAAATAGGGGAAGGAGGGAAGAACAAAAAAGGTTCAACCCTCCTGGTATCTGAGATTCACTTAAAATTAGTGAGAAAAATTGTTTCCGTGAAGAAAATCCAAGCCAAGGCGCTTCCGTAACGCTTCCGTGACGTTTCCGTGGGTGATTTCGCGAAGATTTTCAACAGTTCTTTGTCATTCTTCGTTCGTTCTTCATCGTTCTTCGGTCTTCAACCGGTAAGTTCCCGAAATCGAACTTTTCAATTCATTCTATGTACCCTTAGTGGTGCCCATTTGTTTCGTGTGCTTTTATTTTTATTTCATTTACTTTCCGTACCCCCTTTTGACGTGCTTTAGTCATTTATTTAAGTCATTTTCTCGCCTAATAAAAAATAAAATAAATTTCCACCGATCATTCGTATTGTAACATCTTTTAATTTCCGTTAAAATGAAATCCGACCGTTCGGTCATGCCGTAACCACGTTTAAAACCATAAAGAGGTAAAATAATAAATAATAATCAAAAAAATATCTTTTAGTAAAATAATCCAAAAAAATCAATCGAACGTTTTTCTTTGGAATTTTTCTTTCTTAATTGAATTGAATAATAACCAAAGTGAAACTAAGGCTAAAATCAATTCATAAATCAAACTTTTGTCATCACCTAAAAAAGCCATTTTTAAGGTCCAACGCCTTAAAATGGTCTTTTCTGTCTTTATTGTTTAAACATAGATTTCTAAAAAAGCCTAAAATAAACACGTAGTTTTATTACCTCTTGCAAAAAATAACAAGAGATCATTAATGGTCCAATGCCTTAATGTTTTCTCTCCTTTCAAAAGAATCGAAAGATTGTTTAATGGTCCAACGCCTTAAATGACCTTTCATTCAATAAAAACATATTTTGCAAAAAAAGATAAAAACAATTTAACCAACGTTTAGTTCTCAAAGAACTACGTAGGTCTGATTTCCTTATCACAATTGAGGAATACGTAGGAGTAAAGGGAAACACCCTTGTCGACCACAAAAAGATAAAAAAAATAAAATGGCACAAAAAGACATAAGAACATAAATACAACTCCCGAACCTTTCACATAAAGTTCGTAGACCACGTCTTTTCCGGTTTTTCTGACGTTTTTCCTCAAATAAACGTTGGTGGCGACTCCGCGCGTATTCCTTTCTTGGAACACGCACCCGTGAGTCTCACATCGCCCTGCCGCCGAAGGGTAGGTTGCGACAGTTGGCGACTCCATTAGGGACTGTCTTTTAGAGAGTTAGGCCATTTAATCTTGTGCAAATGTTTTATCATGACTTTCTCCTTTGTTGGTTTCCCTTTATTTTTCTTATGTTCTTGTGTATATAACTCTTTGATGCTTTTAGTGCGTTTTAAAATGTATGCATGAGGTAAATATTTATTCATTTGATGCACACAAACACCAACACTATTTGCACACACGGTGGGTTGAAAAAGGGCCCTATACCCGGGTTCGTGGGAACATAAGGAGTGGAGGTGAATCTATGATCATGCTAGGTCTCCGACTTGCTTGATTACAGTGAACCCTCATCTAGAGTTTTTCTCTTTGATAACATATTGTTGCTAGTAGTCCCTACTGCTGCAATATGTTCTTCGAAGGGGATGATACCTCTAGAGACCATCAAGAGAGATATGACCACCTTGGGAATTATCACTAAAAGCCTTGTTAGCTCCCTCCCATATAGGTCCCTTGAATAGGGGCACGGAGCGGACACGCTGCGTGCCATTTTTCACACTGCCATGCATAAGTGTCATGTACCCCTTTTGCTTATATTTTGTGAATATAGTCATACTATGTACATCCCCGTGTTATGCCTTTCGCATATGCATCACGGATGGGTTTTGTCTTGATCCCCTCTCTTTGGCAAACCAACAGAGGGTCCGTGTCACCTTCTTAAATACATACGTCGGGCACTTTGCTACCCCAAGATGTTGTATCTAAGAAGGAGACAATTTCCCGGGCTCCTGTGTTCATAAATTGCATCTGTATCATATGCATTTCTTCATGAATTCATCCATTCCACCCATGATAGATGTCAGATTTTTGATTCACCCCGATTTTGTTTCACTTTAGTAAAACATAGGATCAAGTCAAACACCTTCGCTTAAAAAGAGGTTCTATCAAGTCAAGGTCAAGAGCTTAGGGATCACCAGTCTAAAAGAGTTAGGGCAGTTGATGGGTCAGCTCCAGCGGCAACCTTTTCGCAAAGCTTACGGTAAAATCTGGGACCTAGCCATGGTAGAAGTCTCCGCAGAGGCCATTGCTTCCCTCGCCCAGTATTATTATCTGTCATTGAGGTGCTTCACCTTTGGGGACTTCCAGCTATCACCCATGGTAGAAGAATTTGAAGAGATCCTAGGATGTCCTCTAGGGGGAAGGAGACCATACCTCTTCTCAGGGTTCTATCCCTCATTAGCTAGAATCTCTAAGATAGTCCAAATCTCGGCGCAGGAATTAGACCACAGAAAGCAAGTTGAAAATGGGGTGGTTGGAATACCGAGGAAATATTTGGAGGCAAAAGCAAGAATATTGGCAGGTAAAGGCGAATGGGTCTCGTTCATAGACACAAGGAAAGCCCGATCGTCGCACTATTGATCTTCGGAGGAGTCCTCTTTTCGAATGTGGATGGGTTGGTGGACCTAGTAGCGATCGACGCTTTTCTCGCCTATCATAACCACAAGGAAAGCCCGGTCGTCGCTATGTTAGCCGACCTATATGACACCTTCGACCAAAGATGTGAAAAGAGCAGTACGAGGATTGTTTGCTGTACTCCAACTCTTTATGTATGGTTGGTTTTGCACCTTTTTCGCCAAGAGGTGAGGCATGCTTGCCCGCTAGAAAGCCACCGTTCATGCACAGAGAAAGGAGGGGCAAATTGGGACCAACTCTTAGCAAACAAAGAAGGAGTGTCTGTCAACTGGTTCCCTCGATGGAAAGAAGGAGGAACCGGAGTTCTTATTTCGTGCGGAGGATTTCCGAATGTTCCCTTGATGGGGACGAGGGGTTGCATCAGTTACAATCCCATTCTTGCTATAAGACAACTTGGCTACCCTATGAGAGGGGCACCACTAGAGGAAGAGCTCACGCCTGTCATTTCACGAGGTTTCAATAAGACCAACATGGAGACACTTCAGAAGGTCCACAAGGCATGGGAGGTGGTGCGAAAGAATGACAAAGAACTCAGGGGCAGTAACAATGGGCCCATCGGTGGCTACCGTAAGTGGTTGAGAGCCCACGTGCAAGGTTTGGATTGGCTCCCGAGTTTGAGAACCGCAAAAAGGAAGGAAGTTGAGGCACTGGAGGAAGACGAAGAGGTGCAGGCCCTTAGGGCAGAACTCGAGCAAGCCCAAACAGTCAAAGAAAGGTTCAAATCAGCAGCTCTGAAGATCCGAAAGGAGAATGCCGAACTGAGAGATATAAATGTAGCTACCACCAAAGCCTTGGAACAAGAAACCAAGAGGGCTCGTAGGGAAGAGCACGGCCGGAGAGAGGGCTCTGTTGGGCAGCAACAGTGAGCTTAAGCTCCGGAGAGAGGAAAGGGACCAATCACGAGTAGACAGTTTGATCTTGAAAGATGAGTTGAAGGTTTGCTCAAGGTCCAAAAGAAACTTGTCTCAGTGGTTATGCGAAACAGAGACCAACATGTTAGCCATCATCAGCAAGTACCAAGAAGAACTAAATCTAGCCACGGCCCACGAGCATAGAGTGGCTGACGAGTATGCCCAAGTGTACGCGGAAAAGGAGGCTAGAGGAAGGGTGATCGACTCGTTACATCAAGAGGCAACGATGTGGATGGACCAATTTGCTTTTACCTTGAGCGGGAGTCAAGAACTTCCCCGATTGCTAGCCAAGGCCAAGGCAATGGCGGACACCTACTCTGCCCCCGAGGAGATCCATGGACTTCTCGGCTATTGTCAACATATGTTAGATTTAATGGCCCATATAATTAGAAACTGCAAGGGAACTTGTGTTGTCACTCAGATCTTGACTAGTTATAACTTTTTGAATAAAATGAGTTTATCCCATGTTTTGACTCCAAAAATCAGTGCGAATCAAATCACTCCTGCATTTTATTTGTAGCATGCATTCATCATTCTTTACCTACTCCTCACATTTGGTTTTTCTAGGAAAAACACCATAACTAAACGCGCCCCAAGGCATCCCTATCGCACCAGATCCAAATCTAGAACGATGGGTGATCAAGAGGAGACACAGGAACAGATGAAAGCCAACATGTCGGCTCTGAAAGAACAAATGGCTTCCATGATGGAGGCCATGTTAGGAATGAGGCAACTCATGGAGAAAAATGTGGCCACTGCTGCCGCTGTTAGTTCGGCTGCCGAAGCAGACCCAACTCTCCTAGCTACTACTCACCATCCTTCCCCAAACACGGTAGGACGAGAAAGGAGCACACTGGGGCACAACATCAACCCCCATTTGGGATACAACCGGGTGGCTTACCCTTATGGATTACCGCCTAATTACACGCCGCCAGTCATCCATGATGATGCGGGTCATGCCTCTTCCCCCATCCTTGAAGGGGAGCCTCCTTGATAGCCCGACGAGGTCCATGAAGATCGTCGAGAGTATGCCCAAGGGGAGGTCGATTTCTACCCCCCGATCCCCATCGAGGGGCTGGCACCCAACACATTGCCTCAGCCCAACCTCACCGCATAGCCAATATTCTTGTCCACAGAAGGACCACCCTCGGCGGCTGAAGAAAGAAGGAAACTCGATCTCCTCGAGGAGAGATTGAGAGTTGTTAAAGGCTTCGGTGACTATCCATTCGCAGACATGACGGATCTTTGCTTGGTACAGGATGTCGTCCTCCCCCCAAAATTCAAAGTGCGCGATTTCGACAAGTATAAAGGAACGACTTGTCCTAAAAACCATCTCAAGATGTATTGTCGCAAGATGGGGGCGCACTCTAGGGATGAAAAGTTGTTGATACACTTTTTCCAAGATAGCTTGGCTGAAGCCGCGGTTGTTTGGTACACTAATCTGGAAGCTTCCTGCATCCGTACTTGGAAGGACTTAATTACTGCTTTCCTAAGGAAATATCAGTATAATTCCGATATGGCTCCCGATCACACTCAGCTACAGAATATGTTTAAGAAGGAAGGTGAGACCTTTAAAGAATACGCACAACAGTGGAGAGACCTGGCAGCACAAGTAGCCCCTCCCATGGTAAAAAAAAAGATGATTACCATGATGGTAGACTCCTTGCCAGTGTTTTACTATGAGAAGTTGGTAGGCTACATGCCTTCCAGCTTCGTGGTCTTGGTATTCGCCGGGGAAAGAATCGAAGTAGGGTTGAAAAGAGGGAAGTTTGATTACATTTCCTCCACAAGTGCCAATGCTAAGAGAATCGGAGCAACTGGGGCAAAGAGGAAGGAAGGAGATACCCATGACGTCACTCCAGCGCCCGCATGGGTCAAACCCCCGCAAACCTCTCATGGTACACATCAGTATGCGCAACATCATCCGAGCTTTTCAGCTCGCCCCGGGAACTCCTCCAATTCAGCGCCTGTACAGCCTAGAGCGCCTGCCCCCATCCAGAGGGAGGCCCCTCAAGCTCCAGCTCCAACCACGCCTCGCCTGAGCGGCAATTCCAATGCAATGACGAACTTTCCCCCGAAGCCAATTCCAGAATTCACCCCACTCCCAATGACGTACGAGGACCTCTTGTCGTCCCTCATCGCCAACCAAATGGCTGTAATAACTCCCGGGAAGATCTACCAACCCCCTTTCCCAAAGTGGTATGATCCTAACGCAACTTGCACGTACCATGGGAATACCTCAGGCCAGAAAAAGAATCAGCAAAAAAGGTAGGGGTGTATTTAGTAAATAGGGGGTGCAAATAGCAACCTGGCCCACTTGGGCCTTCCAGGATGTTCCTCCAGAAGGCGGTTGCTTCTAGAGGAAGCAACCTAGCTCGCCTAGGCAAGCTGGGTGGCAAGCTTCTCCTTCCTTTTCCTATAAATAAGGGAAGGAGGGAAGAACAATAAAAGTTCAACCCTCCTGGTATCTTAGATTCACTTAAAATTAGTGAGAAAAATTGTTTCCGTGAAGAAAATCCAAGCCGAGGCACTTCCGTAACGCTTTCGTGACGTTTCCGTGGGTGATTTCGCGAAGATTTTCAACCGTTCTTCGTCCTTCTTCGTTCGTTCTTCGGTCTTCAACCAGTAAGTTTCCAAAATCGAACTTTTCAATTCATTCTATGTATCCTTAGTGCTCCCCATTTGTTTCGCGTGCTTTTATTTTTATTTCATTTACTTTCCGTACCCCTTTTGACTTGCTTTTGTCATTTATTTAAGTCATTTTCTCGCCTAATCAAAAATAAAATAAATTTTCACCGATCATTCGTATTGTAACATCTTTTAATTTCTGTTAAAATGAAATCCGACCGTTCGGTCATGCCGTAACCACGTTTAAAACCAAAAAGAGGTAAAATAATAAATAATAATCAAAAAAATATCTTTTAGTAAAATAATCAAAAAAATCAATCGGACGTTTTTCTTTGGAATTTTTCTTTCTTAATTGAATTGACTAATAACCAAAGTGAAACTAAGGCTAAAATCAATTCATAAATCAAACTTTTGTCATCACCTAAAAAAGCCATTTTTAAGGTCCAAGGCCTAAAAATGGTCTTTTCCACCTTTATTGTTTAAACATAGATTTCTAAAAAAGCCTAAAATCAACACGTAGTTTAATTACCTCTTGCAAAAAATAACAAGAGATCATTAATGGTCCAATGCCTTAATGTTTTCTCTCCTTTCAAAAGAATCGAAAGATTGTTTAATGGTCCAACGCCTTAAATGACCTTTCATTCAATAAAAACATATTTTGCAAAAAAATATAAAAACAATTTAACCAACATTTAGTTCTCAAATAACTACGTAGGTCTGATTTCCTTATCACAATTGAGGAATACGTAGGAGTAAAGGGAAACACCCTTGTCGACCACAAAAAGATAAAAAAATAAAAAGGCACAAAAAGACATAAGAACGTAAAAAGGGAAAATAACATAAATTGAAGTAATATTTGCACATTTGATTAAAGGTTGTCGTCTCTTGTGACGGACGTGTGGGGTGCTAATACCTTCCCCGTGCGTAAATACAACTCCCGAACCTTTCACATAAAGTTCGTAGACCATGTCTTCTCCGGTTTTTCCGACATTTTTCCTCAAATAAACGTTGGTGGCGACTCCGCGCGTATTCCTTTCTTGGAACATGCACCCATGAGTCTCGCGTCGCCCTCCCGCCGAAGGGTAGGTTGCGACACATGTGTTCTCTATGCTATCAGTACTTCATTTTAGCATGCTTTGTTAGGGTCATTCAACATTGGGAAATGGTTTGATCCTAAGAACTTGATAGGACGAGGCTGGTTTATCGTATTTTCACGAGGGATTGAGGTACTGTAACCTAGTTGTTGGTATGTATGTCTTAATGCAGTTCTGGTCAAGTTTAGTCCAACAAGAGGGATCTGAGGACGATGCTTGATTAGGATTAGGCTAAACATGCACGAGACATCGGGGTTTAGCAGTCCAGGAGACAACATAGAACACAAAAACATTGATGGGTAGAGAACATCTTTAATAACATCAGTCATCCAGTAGGAAGACCAACATGTTCTTTATTTGTCTTCACACACCACTACACACATGATTTTCTGTTGAATAGTTTAGTTTACATACCTATCCATACCACGCACCAAACTTTCATCCAAAGGCACTTATTTACTGAACCACAGCTTTACCAAGTAAAAAAACTTCCCCAAGAGTTCGATACTCGGTTCTTACCATTTTATACTACTTGTGCGATCCGATGCACTTGTCGGATGTCGAACACTCACCAAGTGTGGAGCTTGGGTTTTACGAGCCTTATGTGTATAGCACGTTGTCATACCCTAATTTCGTCCGGGGACCTTTGCTTGATGACATGCAACTTTTGTTTGGTCCTTGTGAGGTGCTTGGCACCCATCATTAGGCAGTTTGTGAAGTTCCGGGATATGCCGGAAATCAAAAGAAAGTATTGATGCACAATCCGTAAGGTTCTGTGACACACCGGAAATCAAAATGGAAGCATCGTAGCACAATTAGTGAGGTTTCGTAACATTCCCTAAGTCAAAAAGGGGATGATTATGTAATCCGCAAGGTTCCGTAACATTACGGAAAGAAAACAAGTATCGTTACGAAATTCGTAAGTTTCCGTAACTTTACGAAAAAAGAATCACCAAAAAAAAGGCAGGGGGTGTATTTAGTAAAAATGGGGGTGCAAATAGCAACAAGGCCAACTTGGGCCCTCCAGAAGATTCCTCCAGAAGGCTGTTGCTTCTGGAGGAAGCAACCCTGCTCGCCTGGGCGAGCTGGGTGGCAAGCTTCTCCCCCAATTTTCTATAAATAGGGGGAGAAGTGAAGTGAAAAAAGGTTGAGCCCCTTAGGCAATTCTCTCTCTTTCGAATTTGCTTGGAAAAATTGTTTCCGTGAAGAAAATCCAAGCCTAGGCGCTTCCGAAACGTTTCCGTAAGGAATTTCGCGAAGGTTTCGACCGTTCTTCGACGTTCTTCATTCGTTCTTCATCGCTCTTCGATCTTCAACGGGTAAGTACCTCGAACCAAGCTTTTTCGATTCATTCTATGTACCCGTGGTGGTCCACATTGTGTTTCGTGTATTTTTATTCTCGTTTCGTTTACTTTTTATACCCCCTTTTGACGTGCTTAAGCCATTTTATTTAAGTCATTTCTCGCTTAACCTAAAAATAAAATAAATTTCCACCGATCGTTTGAATTGTATTATCCGTTAACTTCGGTTAAAATGAATTCCGACCGTTCGGTCGTGCCATAACCACGTTGGAAATCAAAAAAGAGGTAAAATGATAATATAATAATCAAAAAAATGTCTTTTAGTAAAATAAAGCGGAAAATCAATCGGACGTTTTCTCTTTGGGATTTATCATTCTTAATTGAATTGACTAATAACTAAAGCGAAACTAAGGCTAAAATCAACTCGCCTAGTCAAGCTCGTCCATAAAAATAGGTTTTTTGAAGTTTATCATTTCAATTTCTTACTAAGTAAAATGGATCAATTTTAAGGTCCAACGCCTTAAAATGATCACCTTTTAAGTAAAAAGAATCACTTGATAAAAAAGAACTACGTAGGTCTGATTTTCTCATCCCAATTGAGGAATACGTAGGAGCAAAGGGAAACACCCTTGTCGACCACAAAAAGAGAAAAAAATATAAAAAGGGTATAAAGGATATAAGGACATAAAAGGGAACGTAAATATCAAAGTCATGTTTGCACATTCGATTAAAGGCTGTCGTCCCTTGTGACGGACGTGTGGGGTGCTAATACCTTCCCCGCGCGTAAATACAACTCCCGAGCCTTTCACTTAAAAGTTCGTAGATCGCGACTTTTCCGGTTTTTCCGACGTTTTCCTCAAATAAACGTTGGTGGCGACTCCGCGCGTATTCCTTTCGTGGAACACGCATCCCGCGAGTCACGCGTCGCCCTCCCGCCGAAGGGTAGGTTGCGACAGTTGGCGACTCCACTGGGGACTGTTTTTAGAGAGTTAGGCCATTTAATCTTGTGCAATGTTTTACCGTGACTTACCCCTTTGGTGGTTTCCCTTCATTACGTTCTTGTGTATATAAACTCTTTATTGCTTTTAGTGCGTTTTAAAATGTATGCATGAGGTAAATATTTATTCATTTGATGCACACAAACACCAACACTATTTGCACACACTGTGAGTTGAAAAAGGGCCATATACCCGGGTTCATAGGAACATAAGGAGTGGAGGTGAATCTGTGATCATGCTAGGTCTTCGACTTGCTTGATTACAGTGAACCCTCATCTAGAGTTTTCCTCTTTGAAAACATATTGTTGCTAGTAGTCCCTACTGCTGCTGTATGTTCTTCGAAGGGGATAATACCTCTAGAAACCATCAAGAGAGATATGACTACCTTGGGGGGTTATCACTAAATGCCTAGTTAGTTCTCTCCCTTATAGGTCCCTTAAATAGGGGCACGGAGCAAATACGCTGCGTGCCATTTTTCACACTGCCATGCATAAGTATCATATACCCTTTTGCTTATGTTCAGTGAATATTATCATACTATGTACATTCCCGCATTGCGTCTTTTGCATATGCATCGCATATGGGTTCTGTCTTGATCCCCTCTGTAAACAAACCAACGGAGGGTCCGTGTCGCCTTCTTAAAAACATACGTTGGGGCACTTTGCTACCCCTAGACATTGTATCTAAGAAGGAGACAATTCCTCGGGCCCCCGCATTCCTAGATTGCATCTGTGTCATATGCATTCCTTCATGCATTCATCCATTCCACCCATGAGATATCGGAGTTTTGATTTGCACCAGCTTTTTGTCTCACCTTAGTAAGCATGGGAACAAATCAAACCGGCAAGAGGTTTTACCAAGTCAAGGTTAAAGGCCTAGATACCACCAGCATCAAGGAATTAGGGCGGTTGATGGAACCTCTCCAAATGCAAGCCTTCCGCAAGACTTACGGAAAGATCTTAGAGTTGACCATAGCAGAGGTATCCATAGAAGCCATTGCATCACTCACCCAGTACTACGACCGGCCTTTGAGATGCTTCACGTTCGGAGACTTCCAATTGGTACCAACCATTGAAGAATTTGAGGAAATTCTAGGATGTCCTCTCGGGGGAAGAAAACCATATCTTTCCTCCGGGTGTCTCCCCTCTTTGAGCAGAATTGCAACTGTGGTCAAGGATTCAGCAAGAGGTTTGGACCGCATAAAACAGACTCGAAAAGGCATAGCGGGCCTACCACGGAAGTACCTAGAAGACAAGGCTAGGGGTATGGCCAATCAAGGAGATTGGGTCCCGTTTATGGATGTGTTAGCTTTGCTAATTTTTGGGGTCGTCCTCTTTCCAAACGTAGATGGTTTGGAGGACCTAGCAGCAATCGACGCTTTCCTTGCATACCAACATAGCAAGGAAAGTCCGGTGGTAGCTGTCTTGGCAGATTTATTTGACACATTTGACCGAAGGTGCGAGAAGAGTAGCGCACGGATTATCTGTTGCTTGCCCGCTCTCTGTGTTTGGTTGGTTTCGCACCTGTTCCTGCAAGACACTAGGCATCCATGTCCGCTCCAGAGCCATCGCTCTTGTACTGAAAAGAGAAGAATAGATTGGGACCAGCTTTTGGCTGGGATAGGAGATAGAACAATCAATTGGTTCCCCCGATGGAAGGAAGGAAAGGAGGGAGTCCTTTTCTCATGTGGAGGGTACCCAAACATTCCGCTGATAGGAACGAGGGGTTGTATTAACTACAATCCCGCGCTCGCTATAAGACAACTAGGGTACCCCATGAGGGGAGCACCGACGGAAGAAAGCATGTCTCCTTTCCTTGTGAGGGATTTCGGCGCGCAAAATTTCAAGGCTATACAAAGAATCCATAAGGCATGGGAAACCCCGTTAAGAAAAGATCAAGAACTTAGGGGCATTCGTAATGGCATCATTGGTGGTTACCATGAATGGCTGAAAGTTCATATACGAGGTTTAGATTGGCTCGCCAAGTTAAAAGTCGTCAGCGAAGAAAGTTTTGAAGCACCGGAAGAGGACGAAGAAGTCCAAGCTCTCAAAAGCGAGTTAGGAAAGGCGAAACTTGCCAAGGAGAAGTTCAAGTTGGCCGCTACACACATCCGGAAGGAGTGTGCCGGATTACGGGAAGAGAATGCAACTACCGCAAGAGCCCTTGAACAAGAGACCAAGAGGGCTCGCAAGGAAGAGTATGGCCGTAACAAATTTCGCGAAGCTCTGTGGGGTAGCAACAGTGAACTCAAGCTACGAAGTGAAGAGAGGTACCTGTCGCGAGCACATAGCATGGTCTTGAAAGAGGAGTTAGTTGCCTGTTCAAGGTCCAAAAGGAGCTTGTCTCAGCGTTTATGCGAGACGGAGACCAACATGCTAGCTATCATCGCCAAGTACCAAGAAGAGTTAGGTCTAGCCATGGCCCACGAGCATAGGGTCGCTGTCGCTACCTACCCTTCGGCGGGAGGGCGACGCGTGACTCGCGGGATGCGTGTTCCACGAAAGGAATACGCGCGGAGTCGCCACCAACATTTATTTGAGGAAAACGTCGGAAAAACCGGAAAAGACGCGATCTACGAACTTTTAAGTGAAAGGTTCGGGAGTTGTATTTACGCACGGGGAAGGTATTAGCACCCCACACGTCCGTCCCAAGGGACGACAGCCTTTAATCGAATGTGCAAACGTGACTTTGATTTTTTATGTTCCCTTTTTATGTCTTTATATCCTTTATACCCTTTTTATATTTTTTCTCTTTTTGTGGTCGACAAGGGTGTTTCCCTTTGCTCCTACGTATTCCTCAATTGGGATGAGAAAATCAGACCTACGTAGTTCTTTCTTATCAAGTGATTCTTTTTTACTTAAGAGGTGATCATTTTAAGGCGTTGGACCTTGAAAATGATCCATTTTACTTAGTGAGAAATTGAAATGACAAACTTCAAAAACCTATTTTTGTGGACAAGCTTGACTAGGCGAGTTGATTTTAGCCTTAGTTTCACTTTAGTTATTAGTCAATTCGGTTAAGAATGAGAAATCCCAAAGAGAAAATGTCCGGTTGATTTTCCGCTTTATTTTACTAAAAGGTATATTTTTGTTATTATATTATTATTTTATCTCTTTTTGATTTCCAACGTGGTTACGGCACGACCGAACGGTCGGAATTTATTTTAACCAAAGTTTACGGATCATACAATTCAAACGTTCGGTGGAAATTTATTTTATTTTTAAGTTAAGCGAGAAATTACTTAAGTAAAATGGCTTAAGCACGTCAAAAGGAGGTATAAAAAGTAAATGAAATGAGGATAAAAATACACGAAACACAATGTGGACCCCCACGGGTACATACAATGAATCGAAAAGCTTGGTTCGAGGTACTTACCCGTTGAAGATCGAAGAACGATGAAGAACGAATGAAGAACGTCGAAGAACGGTTTAAACCTTTGCGAAATTCTTCACGGAAAACGTTACGGAAACGTTTCGGAAGCGCCTCGGCTTAGATTTTCTTCACGGAAACAATTTTTCCAAGCAAATTCGAAAGAGAGAGAAGTGCCTAAGGGGTTGAACCCTTTTCTTCTTCACTTCCTCCCCTATTTATAGCAAAATAGGGGAGGTGCTTGCCGCCCAGCTCGCCCAGGCGAGCCAGGTTGCTTCCTCCAGAAGCAACAGCCTTCTGGAGGAATCTTCTGGAGGGCCCAAGTGGGCCTGGGTGCTATTTGCACCCCCATTTTACTAAGTACACCCCCTCTGCTTTTTTTTGGTGATTCTTTTTTCGTAAAGTTACGGAAACTTACGAATTTCGTAACGATACTTGTTTTCTTTCCGTAATGTTACGGAACCTTGCGGATTACATAATCATCCCCTTTTTGACTTACGGAATGTTACGGAATCTCACTTAATTATGCAACGATGCTTCCATTTGATTTCCGGTGTGTCACGGAAACTTACGGATTGTGCATCAATATTTTTTTGGTTTTCCGGCATGTCCTGGAATTTCACAAATTGCCTAATGATGGGTGCCAAGCACCTCCCAAGGACCAAAGAAAGGTCGCATGTCATCAAGCAAAGGTCCCCGGACGAAATTAGGGTATGACAGTTGCCCCTCTTTACTTGTCTTTTATTGGAGATAAAAGGAAAGTAAAGATAAGACACTAATTTCGTTCCTCTCAATTTGACGAGAGTCGCGGGTGACCATAAAATCTCCACATGCAAATGACTTGTTGTTCCCGGAATTTCACAAATTGCCTAATGATGGGTGCCAAGCACCTCACAAGGACCAAAGAAAGGTCGCATGTCATCAAGCAAAAGTCCCCGGACGAAATTAGGGTATGACACTAATTTCGTTCCTCTCGGTTGACGAGAGTCGCGGGTGACCATAAAATTTCCGCATGCAAATGACTTGTTGTTCCCGGGGGAACAAAAGGTGCAGAAGACTATGTCAGTCTCTGCCTGCTATCAAGCGTTCTGTCTTACAGATAGCAAAAGAAAGTTTATACGGATAACCACTCGGGTATTTCCGCCCGTCAGCGTGACTCAAAAGTCAGTATGACAGATCTTGTAAGTGCGGAAGATGATGTAAATCTCTGCGTGTCAAAGGGCTTATCGGCCGCGATTGACGAAGGGTGCAGAATGACCAAATTTTGTCTCTGCGTGCCATCGGACACGGCTGTGTCTGAATGGCAAAGGGGTGCGGAATGACCAAATTTTGTCTCCGCATGTCATCGGGCCCGCCGCCTCTGGATGACAAAGGGTGCAGAATGACCAATTTTTGTCTCTGCGAGCCATCGGACACGACTATGTCTGAATGGCAAGGGGTGCGGAATGACCAAATTTTGTCTCCGCATGTCATCGGACCCGCCGCCTCTGGATGACAAAGGGTGCAGAATGACCAATTTTTGTCTCTGCTTGTCATCGGGCCCGCCGCCTCTGGATAACAAAAGGGTGCGGACAACCGTAAGGTGTCTCCGCTTGTCATCGGGCCCGCCGCCTCTGGATGACAAAGGGTGCAGAATGACCAATTTTTGTCTCTGCGAGCCATCGGACACGACTGTGTCTGAATGGCAAAGGGGTGCGGAATGACCAAATTTTGTCTCCGCATGTCATCGGGCCCGCCGCCTCTGGATGACAAAGGGTGCAGAATGACCAATTTTTGTCTCTGCGAGCCATCGGACACGACTGTGTCTGAATGGAAAAGGGGTGCGGAATGACCAAATTTTGTCTCCGCATGTCATCGGGCCCGCCGCCTCTGGATGACTAAGGGTGCAGAATGACCAATTTTGTCTCTGCATGTCATCGGGCCCGCCTCCTCTGGATGACACAAGGGTGCAGAATGACCAAATTTTGTCTCTGCGTGTCATCGGGCCCGCCGCCTCTGGATGACAAAAGGGTGCGGATAACCGTAAGGTATCTTCGCGTGTCATCGGGCCCGCCGCCTCTTGATGACACCAGGGTGCAGAATGACCAAATTTTGTCTCTGCGTGTCATCGGGCCCGCCGCCTTTGGATGACAAAAGGGTGCGGATAACCGTAAGGTATCTCCGCGTATCATCGGGCTCGCCGCCTCTGGATGACACAAGGGTGCAGAATGACCAAATTTTGTCTTTGCGTGTCATCGGGCCCGCCGCCTCTGGATGACAAAAGGGTGCGGATAACCGTAAGGTATCTCCGCGTATCATCGGGCCCGCCGCCTCTGGATGACACAAGGGTGCAGAATGACCAAATTTTGTCTCTGCGTGTCATCGGGCCCGCCGCCTCTGGATGACAAAAGGGTGCGGTTAACCGTAAGGTATCTCCGTGTATCATCGGGCCCGCCGCCTCTGGATGACACAAGGGTGCAGAATGACCAAATTTTTTCTCTGCGTGTCATCGGGCCCGCCGCCTCTAGATGACAAAAGGGTGCGGATAACCGTAAGGTATCTCCGCATATCATCGGGCCCGCCGCCTCTGGATGACACAAGGGTGCATGTCACATGACCTTAGGGTCAGTATGACAAAGATTATGGGGCGGCCGACAAAAGCAAGGCTCTTGCTCCTACGTATCCTCCAATGAGGAACTCAGACCTACGTAGTTCTAGATAACTTGTGAGACTTGAAAAAGTCTCCACCAGAAGATGCCTACATCTCCGGAAAGGGCGCAGATGACCATATTGGCCTCTGCTTATCAATCAAACTCGAGGTGCAGATAACCATAAGGTGTCTCCGCGGGCTACCAGCTCTTGGGTCATGGTAACAGAAAGCGGTGCGGTCGACAAAAGCGAGGCTTTTGCTCCTACGTATCCTCCAATGAGGAACTCAGACCTACGTAGTTCTTGATAACTTGTGAGACTTGAAAAAGTCTCGGTGTTTTCTTCACTAAAAATGCAAACATGCTTTAGTAAAGAGACAAATATTCCAACTAATTAGAGCAGCACATGCTTTTTTTGAGTGAAAAACAATGCGTCTACCGGGGAAGGAGAGTATGCTGATGAAATTTTCTCATAACCATAAATGAGATTTTGGATGCTTAGCATTTCGTTTCTAAATGACCATTTAGAGGAAACACTGGATTCGACAAAAATAGAAGAAATCCACTCAAAGTGTATCAATCTCGCACAGGTAAGTGTTTTATCCTAATTCCGAACCATAGATATGTCATGACTTAACTTTGCAAATTATTTCCTATCAAATCAAAAATTACATGTGTGATCATGGATCAATAGGACTTCCCTTGGGAATGGGTTCTTTCGATGGGTTTTTCGGCTTTTGCGTGTTTTTGGCTTTTGATTTTTTTTGTTGGCTTTTTCCTTTTCTGTTTTTGTTTAGTGCGGGGCGAAAAAGTCGCTAGCGCACAAGATTTTGGTTGGCAATTAAAGGGGGAAGACCATTTTAGGTCGTGGTTTCCTTTCCTTCTTTTTGTTCATTTGGTGACAATTCTGTATTGTTCAGATATTGTCCGGTCCAAAGACCTTTCTGCATATTTCTTCTGTTTTCTTTGATCGGGAACTTTCTTCCCTTTCTTCTTCTTCTTTTTTTTTCTTTCTCCCATTCTTTGATTGGGAATTTCCTTTCTTTTCTTTTTGCTTTCTCCCATTCTTTGATTGGGAATTTCCTTTCCTCTCTTTTTTCCTTTGATTGGAAATTTTCCTTCTCCTTTTTCCTTTGATTGGAAATTTTCCTTCTCCTTTTTCCTTTGATTGGAAATTTTCCTTCTCTTCTTTTTTTTTTTGCTTCCGAGGGTAACGATTGGCATTCTCACCCGGGGTCAAGGTTTATGGTGAGTCAGGATTTTGGCTCAAAGCTTGTAGAATGGCTAGACATGATACATGTCAGGGTTTGGTTTGGTTCAAGGATAAAAGGGATGCCCCACATTATTTCCATGACACAAATGCAAAAATGATGATTTGGAAACTTCATGCAAAACTGGTCATGCATGCACCTATGTGGACACTCAAGTGTCAAATTTTTATGGTCATGTGATGCTAGGGCTCATGATTCATTTCCTCTATTTTAAATCAACCCAATGTTTCCAAAATATGTTCTTTTATCCATTTGTGCATTCAACCGAGTCCATTTTGGGTGTCCGGAAAAATTTTCACAGCGTTCACCCTTCAGGTGTATACACATTTTTTTCAAAAATAGCTATGATCAGCGAATTTTTCAAAGAAAAGTTGGAAGTCATCTCTTTTCAAAAGCATGTTGGTTTTTCAGCTAGACAACTTATTTTTCTTTTTTCCTCTCTTTTTTTTCTTTTTTTTTCATTGTTTATTTCTTTTTCTTGTTTGTTTTTGTTTTGTTTTTTTTTTCCTTTTTTTTCATGAGGTATTTTGCTACCTAAACATGTGTATATTTTTTTGAGGTATTTTTGCTATATACATGCATATCCAAGGTATCTTGCTACCTTAACATACATATATATGTTTTGTAAGGTATTTTGCTATATACATGCATATCCAAGGTATCTTGCTACCTAAACATACATATATATGTTTTGTAAGGTATTTTTTGTTTACATACATGCATATCTAAGGTATCTTTCTACCTAAACATACATATATATATATTGTGAAGTATTTTTTGTTTACATACATGCATATCTAAGGTATCTTTCTACCTAAACATACATATATATATTTTGTGAAGTATGACTACCTTCCGAGCTTGCGCTTGTTTTATTTAAATTCCCAGGATCATGAGCAACTAGGTGCATCCTACTATAAAAAGTGATCAAATAACAAGCATAGATTCAAAAGGTACTAGGTTTCCTCCTAGTAGCGCTTCTTTAACGTCTTTAGCTGGACGCCTTATGACTTGTCGGTCACTGACCTAGTACTTTGCTTACCTTTGGCTTTGGACTTGGTGTAGGCAATATTCAAACCTTTTTGTGGATGAGCAGAGGTGAACTCTAGAGGTGGTGGCGGTGCGTCTATTGCCCGCTACCGGCCATCCCAATGCTGCTGTGGTGTTTCGCCCTGCGCCTGCCTGGAGACGCAGTACTTCTTGACGAAAGCTCGATTAGTAGGGGGCCTGATGCCCTTGCTGGAGGTGACAGGTACTCCGTAGAACTGACAGAGACCCGTAATCAGAGCTTGACAACTCCAAGACCCTGTTGGACTTCTTCGGGTCCACTGAGTGTCTTGCAGGCGCAATCCCTGCAAACAATAGATGAAATCAGAAATCAGTTGAGCGATGTGCATACTTACCTATGATGACGTGACCTTGCCGGGGGGTACGGGCACCCTGTAGGACTGATAGAGGCCCGTAACCAGAGCTGGAAACCCCAGGGCCCTGTTGGACTTCTTCAGGTCCACTGGGTGTCTTTGTGGGTGTGATCCCTGCAAACAATAGATGGTATCAGAAATCAGTTGAACCATATGCATACTTACCCATGTCGGGATGACACAGACCAACTGATACTTTTGTAGGGGGAGATTGGCATTGCGGTCGCTGGGCAGAATGTTGCTAAGTAGCAATGTCATCTATATCTGTGTAAGAGTGGTCATGTTGGTGCGCATGATCCGCACTCGTCTCTTTGCAGCGGCACGGGTGAAATCTTGCCCCGGTATGCATAGTAGCTGCGTGATAGCCTCCCTCTCTGGTTGTGCTCGCACAGTTGGCCCTCCTCCAATATCAGGGGGTGGCCTAGGAATCGTTAAAAGGAAACTACTGGTCCCTTAACCGGGAGTGCAACTCTCGGTTAAGCATTTAAGGGCAGAGGACCTTAAATTCTCTTAAGGTGTGGATGTGGAGCACACTGAAAATGAGGACACGTAGCCCTCTGAAGGTGAGGGCGTGCAGCCCTCTCAAGGCGAGGATGTGTAGTCCTCCGGAGGTGAGGGCGTGCAGCCCTCTGATGGCGAGGACGTGTAGTCCTCTCAAGGTGAAGGCGTGCAGCCCTCTGTTGGCGAGGACGTGTAGTCCTTTCAAGGTGAGGGTGTGCAGCCCCCTGTTGGCGAGGACGTGTAGTCCTCTAAAGGTGAGGGCGTGTAGCCCTATGAAGGTGAGGACATGCAGTTCTCTGATGGCGAGGGCGTGTAGCCCTCTGAAGGTGAGGGCGTGCAGCCCTCTGATGGCGAGGACGTGTAGTCCTCTCAAGGTGAGGGCGTGCAACCCTCTGTTGGCGAGGACGTGTAGTCCTTTCAAGGTGAGGGCGTGTAGCCCTCTCAAGGCGAGGACATGTAGTCCTCTGGAGGTGAGGGCGTGCAACCCTCCGATGGTGAGGACGTGTAGTCCTCTCAAGGCGAGGACGTGTAGTCCTCTGACGGTGAGGGTAACTAGTACCCAAGGTGAGGGCGTGTAGCCCTCTCAAGGCGAGGACATGTAGTCCTCTGGAGGTGAGGGCGTGCAGCCCTTTAAAGGTGAGGGCGTGTAGCCCTACAAAGGTGAGGACATGCAGTCCTCTGATGGTGATAGGTACAAGTACCCAAGGGTCCACCCTTATGAGAAAGCAAGAGATCGACTCATCGAGAGGGTCGGTCATCCCAAATCCACAAGTTTTGGACATTAGATGTAGGAAATCTATGCAGTTAACATGATTTTTAGGGATGCAGATGCATGCAACCTTTGTCGTGAAATTTGGTAAATGCGGACTTCATATGAAACAATGCAATGTAATGGAAAGTTGTACAATGTTCATGACATTCTTTCCCTATTTTGTGATTTTGATTTTGATTTGATTTTTTTTGGAAAACACAAATTGACTGTCCTTTTGAAAGAGGTGATAGTCCATGCAACCTTATCCTATCTTTTGCAAATCTCTCCGAGAAATCCCTCAGAGTGTGTGTTCTGTTTGATTTAGTCATTTGACCATTTTGGAGTGACGGCAATGTAGTCGTTTGATGTTTAATCAATCTATTGAAATCCTAGGGTTTGTCCCCCTTTTTTTGTTGAAAACATCGACGGGTGAGAACTTTTGATCGGCCCCTATGTTCACTTGAGGCTCATGCACGGTGCCCCTCATTGCCCCAGTGTAAGGCTTCGAGGTACTAATCGTTGTCTTTCGTCATGACCTTGTAGGAGGGAACCTATTGGGTGAGAACTTCTAATCTGCCCCTAGGTTCACTTGAGGCTCATGCACGATGCCCCTCATTGCCCCAGTGTAAGGCTTTGAGGTACCAATCATTGTCTTGTTTTCATAGCCTCGTAGTGAGGAAGAATGAAAGAAGCAGTTGATTCTTGCAAAAAGAATTTTCCAAGGACGAGAAATAGTTGAAGGATTTTTTCAGTTGATGGATTAAGTCAAATGACACCCATGTAGAAGCAAGATGTTTTGATGTTTTGATGATGCCGAAGGATCAAGTGCTTCTAAGTTTTATTCGAGACAAGAAATCAAGATATATGATCAAGTTGATCTCTAGAATCTTAGGAAGAAGTTTCCAAATTGAAAAACAAAAGGTTTGACCAAAGAATTCTATCATTTCAAATTGAGATTTGCTCTCTGGTAATCGATTACCAGCAGTTGAAAATGTTTTAATTCAAATTTTTAAAACCTGTAATCGTTTACACAAGTCTTGTAATCGATTACCAGAGGGGAATTTCGGAAAATAATTTCCAAGAGTCACATCTATTCAAATGGTTTATGAATGGCCATCAAAAGGTCTATTTATATGTGACTTGGAAACACGAATTCAAAGAGAGCTTTTATTGCCCAAAAAGTTTATCCTCTCAAAAGATTAAGAGTTTTTCTGAACTGAACTGTCTTATCCTCTCAAAAAGATTCCTTGGTCAACCACTTGCATATTCAATAAGGAATTTTGATTGGTCTTCATTGTACAATCTATCCCTTTTAAGAGAGATTTCTTCTTCTCTTCTTCTTATTTCTAAAAAGGGATTAAGAGACCGTGGGTCTTTTGTTGTAAAGGATTCCTGAACACAAGGGAAGGGTTGTCCCTGTGTGGTTCAGACTTTGTAAAAGGAGTTTTACAAAGAGAGTGGAAAATCTCAAGTGGGTTGGACGTAGGCACAGGAAGTGGCCGAACCAGTATAAATCAAGCTTGCATTCCTCTCTTCCCTTAAACTTCTTTTATTTATTGCTATTTATCTTTTGCTTTAAAGAAGTTTATTTTGAATTGTCTTTTGAGTAATTCATGTTAAGGGTGCATTGTTAATCCGAAAAGAGAGAGTGAAAGTTTAATTGGGGAATAGTCTTTGTATCTTAATTCACCCCCCCTTTTTCTTAAGGTAACTGAGGCTATTTGTCCAACATCCTATTCTTGATAACTCACTTCTCTCTAAAAAGACAGACTTTCCGGAATGAGGTCGCATGAACGTCTTGAAAACACACTCAATCAAATGCTCTTTTTTTATTTTTTATATTTTTTTTTGTTTTTTTGTTTTTTTTTTTACTTTACTCGTCATTTTACGACACCCCCACCAACGTGCAAGATGAGTAATCTCTGATTGAACAGTCTTGGAAGTCAACACTCAGGAACGCAGGTTGCTTGAGCAAACAGACCAATGGCTTACACTCACATTCCGGTGGAAGTTGAATAAGCAAAGATGTGTTCGTGAGAGGATGTCCATTTTATCCATATCATTTAGCATTGTAACTGTGGTTTATGGCATAAACTTGAAAATCCTGATGACTCATAACAACAGCTTCCAGAATTGCCCCATGTATGGTGTCGCTTGTCAATGTTAGGATTCAACAAGCGATTCTCCTCAAATTTCAGCCAGCCCGTATCAATTAGACTTCACACTTTATGCTTCGGGGTCATACAATGCTCAATGGAATGCCCCAGGGCTTCTCCGTGACAAGCACACGTTGCGTTTGAGTCGTATTCTCGGAGAAATGGAGGTTGATGAACCTTGGCTAGGGTTATGGCTACCATTGAATTATCAAGTAGATATGGGAGCAAGTTAGCATATGACACCGGAATTTGGGGTGAATCCTATAGGCTTTTCGCTGCAAAAATTCATTTTTTGGTTGGTGTTTTTGGTTTGTGCTAAAGGTGGTGTTCGTCATTGGAAGTGCAGTAGACAGACTTTGTGGTTGATTTAGGGATGGCCTTTGTGGATAAATGGGTGGTGTCTCCCTTTTTGCACATGTTCTGTAGTTGCATCCTATCCGGAACCATATCAGAATAGTACTAATACTGCCTAACGAAGGCAACCATTAGGTCCTTCCAAGTATGGACTCGGGAAGGTTCCAAGTTAGTGTACCAGGTAACAACTACCCCAGTAAGACTTTCTTGGAAGAAATGTATTAGCAGTTCCTCATCTTTGCGTATGCCCTTATCTTCCGACAATACATCTTTAGATGGTTCTTTGGGCAAGTAGTGCCCTTGTACTTGTCAAAGTCCAGCACCTTGAACTTGGGAGGGGTGATGATATTGGGTACTAGGAACAACTCTTCTAGGTTAGCAAAGGCATAATCTTTACCTCCTTCAATGGCCCTGAGCCTTTCCTCTTTCCCATTTCTGCCATAGCATGAGGGTTTTTAACCACTGTGGAATGTGAGGGTTGTGGTTGTGGGTGACACTGAGGGCCCTCCAAAGTGTTTTGCAGGGGTATACCACCAACTGCTTGCCCTTCAGTGGCATATCCGAGGCAAGGCTCGAAGTCGGCTAGATTGTGGTGGGGCATTCCATGTGTCTCCTCCATGGGTCGAGAGACATGTGCATGATCAGATTGAGGTTGTTGGCTCTTAATGAGTATGGGAGTGGAGTTATTGACATCCTCATTGGGAATGTACGCCACATTGGGTGGTGTATAGTTTGGGAGGCAAGCCATATGGCGGGAAGGCGTGCTTGTTTTGAATTTGCACATCATGGGGTCATCCGTACTTCCTAAATCTTTGCCTACCATATTTGAGGTTGGATGATTCATTTGCTTGAGGCCAGATGGGAGCATCGGGTTCACCTTAGCGACAGTGCTAGTAGCGGCAACTATAACCGCATTGGCTTCCATTATCTTCTTCATGCTCATCATGGCCTCCATCATTGTGGCCATTTGCTCTTTCATGGCCTCCATGTCGGCCTTCATCTTCTCTTGCACCTCCTCTGCTTCACCCATTACTCTAGCTCTAGCACGAGTTCGGTAAGGGCGCCGTAAAGCGTGTCCTTTTCTTTTTTATAACAATGATTAAGTTCATTTTATTTTATTTTATTTTATTTTTCAAGGAAAGAATGCAATGAGCAATGCAACCAATGAAAAGCATGGATGTATGCGAATGATGTACAGTTGAAGTATTGCGAATTTTTACGCAGGATCTGGGGTTGAATCAATTTAGATTTTCAACATGGTCCATGACATCTTTGTCAAGGTGAAACTGGAAGTAACAAGGACATCAACAATCCTAAATATGTTTGGCAGTAGACGAAGCAGTGATGTGACTCGATTCATCTTTTGCCCCAATTTTGCAAGACGGTTACTTCCATATTTCAACTTGACTTGTTGAACCTTTTTGTAAAAGCATGAGCTTGGTTCAACCCTATAATCCAAGGAATGGCAATTCTGATCGCCAACACTTCAACAACATCTCATAGGGATGAATGATCGGGCATACTTTAAGCTTATGGACGGAAAATATAATTATGAAATTGAGATGCCCAAAGAAACACCATTTCCTAGTTAACCATGCATTAGGTACCATGTTCAATTATTTTGTTTTGTTGTTGTGTGTGTTGTTTTTTTTTTTTTTTTTTAGAAATGGGTTTATGATCCCAACATGGTTGGCTCATGGTGCCTAACACATGCAACTAAGAATGTAGTGTGAAGTTTCACGCTTCCCCTTTTTGTTTTTGTTTTGTAGAGGAAAATGCAGGGATGAGCAAACATGAAAACAAATGGTATGCAATTTTGCAGATCAAAAAGTTTGTTGAACGCATATGCATGATGATGCAATGACTCATGCAAAATGTGATGCTGGAATATGATAACGGACAAATGCATGAACGATATGTTCATTATGATGCCATGAAGAGATGCTTATGCGATGCATGATATGAATGCATTTTACGGACACGAGAGCCCGGAAAATTATCTCTTCTTACTTGCGCATTTAGGGGCACAGTGCCCCATGTGTACAATTAAGAAGGTGATATGGACCTTCCGGCTTCCCGTGACAAAGGACGAGACCAACATACAATGCATGCTAGAGATAAAATGCGGGAGTTACTTGATTCGCACTGATTTTTGGAGTAGAAACATGGGACCAACTCATTTTATTTCAAAAAGAAAGTCGTATCTAGTCAAGGTCTAAGAGACCATACAAGTTTCCTAGCAATTTCTAATTATGTGGGCCATTAAGTCTATCATATGCTGACAATAGCCGAGAAGCCCATGAATCTCTTCGGGGGCGGAGTAGGTGTCTGCCATCGCCTTGGCCTTGGCTAACAAGCGGGGAAGTTCTTGACTCCCGTTCAAGGTAAGAGCAAACCGATCCATCCACATGGTTGCCTCTTGGTGTAAAGAGCCGATCACCCTTCCTCTAGCCTCTTTTTCCGCGTATACTTGAGCATACTCGTCCGCGATCCTATGCTCGTGGGCCGTGGCTAGACCTAACTCTTCTTGGTACTTGGCAATGATAGCTAACATGTTGGTCTCCGTCTCGCATAAACACTGAGACAAGCTTCTTTTGGACCTTGAACAAGCAACTAACTCCTCTTTCAGAACCATGCTATGTGCTCGCGACTGGTCCCTCTCTTCCCTTCGCAGCTTGAGTTCACTATTGCTACCCCATAGAGCTCCGCGAAATTTATTCCGGCCATACTCTTCCTTGCGAGCCCTCTTGGTCTCTTGTTCAAGGGCTCTCGCGGTAGTTGCATTCTCTTCCCGTAATCCGGCACACTCCTTCCGGATGTGTGTAGCGGCCAACTTGAACTTCTCTTTGGCAAGTTTCGCCTTTCCTAACTCGCTATTGAGAGCTTGGACTTCTTCGTCCTCTTCCGGTGCTTCAAAACTCTCTTCGCTGACGACTTTTAACTTGGCGAGCCAATCTAAACCTCGTATATGAACTTTCAACCATTCGTGGTACCCACCAATGATGCCATTACGAATGCCCCTAAGTTCTTGATCTTTCCATAACGGGGTTTCCCATGCCTTATGGATTCTTTGTATAGCCTTGAAATTTTGTGTGCCGGGATCCCTTACAAGGAAAGGAGACATGCTTTCTTCCGTCGGTGCTCCCCTCATGGGGTACCCTAGTTGTCTTATAGCGAGCGCGGGATTGTAGTTAATACAACCCCTCGTTCCTACCAGCGGAATGTTTGGGTATCCTCCACATGAGAAAAGGACTCCTTCTTTTCCTTCCTTCCATCGGGGGAACCAATTGATTGTTCTACCTCCTATCCCAGCCAAAAGCTGGTCCCAATCCATTCTCCTCTTTTCAGTACACGAGCGATGGCTCAGGAGGGGACATGGATGTCTTGTGTCTTGTTGGAACAAGTGCGAAACTAACCAAACACAGAGGGCGGGCAAGCAACAGATGATCCGTGCGCTACTCTTTTCGCACCTTCGGTCAAATGTGTCAAATAGATCTGCCAAGACAGCCACCACCGGACTTTCCTTGCTATGGTGGTATGCAAGGAAAGCGTCGATTGCTACTAGGTCCACCAAACCATCCACGTTTGGAAAGAGGACGATCCCAAAAATTAGCAAAGCTAACACATCCATAAATGGGACCCAATCTCCTTGATTGGCCATACCCCTCGCCTTGTCTTCTAGGTACCCCCGTGGTAGGCCCGTTATGTCGTTCCGAGTCTGTTTTATGCGGTCCAAACCTCTTGCTGAATCCTTGACCACAGTTGCAATTCTGCTCAAAGAGGGGAGACACCCGGGGGAAAGATATGGTTTTCTTCCCCCGAGAGGACATCCTAGAATTTCCTCAAATTCTTCAATGGTTGGTACTAATTGGAAGTCTCCGAATGTGAAGCACCTCAAAGGCTGGTCGTAGTATTGGGTGAGTGATGCAATGGCTTCTATGGACACCTCTGCTATGGTCAAATCTAAGATCTTTCCGTAAGTCTTGCGGAAGGCTTGCATTTGGAGAGGTTCCATCAACCGCCCTAATTCCTTGATGCTGGTGGTATCTAGGCTTTTAACCTTGACTTGGTAGAACCTCTTGCCGGTTTGATTTGTTCCCATGCTTACTAAAGTGAGACAAAAGCTGGTGCAAATCAAAACTCCAATATCTCATGGGTGGGATGGATGAATGCATGATGGAATGCATATGACACAGATGCAATCTAGGAATGCGGGGGCCCGAGGAATTGTCTCCTTCTTAGATACAACGTCTAGGGGTAGCAAAGCGCCCCAACATACGTTTTTAAGAAGGCGACACGGACCCTCCGTTGGTTTGTTTACAGAGGGGATCAAGATAGAACCCATATGCGATGCATATGCAAAAGACGCAATACGGGAATGTACATAGTATGACAATATTCACTGAACATAAGCAAAAGGGTATATGATACTTATGCATGGCAGTGTGAAAAATGGCACGCAGCGTGTTTGCTCCGTGCCCCTACTTAAGGGACCTATAAGGGAGAGAACTAACTAGGCATTTAGTGATAACCCCCAAGGTAGTCATATCTCTTTTGATAGTTTCTAGAGGTATCATCCCCTTCGAAAAACATATTGCAGCAGTAAGGACTACTAGCAACAATAAGTTTTCAAAGAGAAAAGCTCTAGATGAGGGTTCACTGTAATCAAGCAAGTCGGAGACCTAGCATGATCACAGATTCACCTCCACTCCTTATGTTCCCATGAACCCGGGTATAGGGCCCTTTTTCACTCATAGTGTGTGCAAATTGTGTTGGTGTTTGTGTGCATCAAATGAATAAATATTTACCTCATGCATACATTTTAAAACGCACTAAAGGCAACAAAGAGTTTATATACACAAGAACATAATGAAGGGAAACCAACAAAGGGATAAGTCACGGTAAAACATTGCACAAGATTAAATGGCCTAACTCTCTAAAAACAGTCCCCAGTGGAGTCGCCAACTGTCGCTACCTACCCTTCGGCGGGAGGGCGACGCGTGACTCGCGGGATGCGTGTTCCACGAAAGGAATATGCGCGGAGTCGCCACCAACGTTTATTTGAGGAAAACGTCGGAAAAACCGGAAAAGACGCGATCTACGAACTTTTAAGTGAAAGGTTCGGGAGTTGTATTTACGCACGGGGAAGGTATTAGCACCCCACACGTCCGTCCCAAGGGACGGCAACCTTTAATCGAATGTGCAAACGTGACTTTGATTTTTTATGTTCCCTTTTTATGTCTTTATATCCTTTATACCCTTTTTATATTTTTTCTCTTTTTGTGGTCGACAAGGGTGTTTCCCTTTGCTCCTACGTATTCCTCAATTGGGATGAGAAAATCAGACCTACGTAGTTCTTTCTTATCAAGTGATTCTTTTTTACTTAAGAAGTGATCATTTTAAGGCGTTGGACCTTGAAAATGATCCATTTTACTTAGTGAGAAATTGAAATGACAAACTTCAAAAACCTATTTTTGTGGACAAGCTTGACTAGGCGAGTTGATTTTAGCCTTAGTTTCACTTTAGTTATTAGTCAATTCGGTTAAGAATGAGAAATCCCAAAGAGAAAATGTCCGGTTGATTTTCCGCTTTATTTTACTAAAAGGTATATTTTTGTTATTATATTATTATTTTATCTCTTTTTGATTTCCAACGTGGTTACGGCACGACCGAACGGTCGGAATTTATTTTAACCAAAGTTTACGGATTATACAATTCAAACATTCGGTGGAAATTTATTTTATTTTTAAGTTAAGCGAGAAATTACTTAAGTAAAATGGCTTAAGCACGTCAAAAGGAGGTATAAAAAGTAAATGAAATGAGGATAAAAATACACGAAACACAATGTGGACCCCCAGGGGTACATACAATGAATCGAAAAGCTTGGTTCGAGGTACTTACCGGTTGAAGATCGAAGAACGATGAAGAACGAATGAAGAACGTCGAAGAACGGTTGAAACCTTTGCGAAATTCTTCATGGAAAACGTTACGGAAACGTTTCGGAAGCGCCTCGGCTTAGATTTTCTTCACGGAAACAATTTTTCCAAGCAAATTCGAAAGAGAGAGAAGTGCCTAAGGGGCTGAACCCTTTTCTTCTTCACTTCCTCCCCTATTTATAGCAAAATAGGGGAGGTGCTTGTCGCCCAGCTCGCCCAAGCGAGCTCAGCTCGCCCAGGCGAGCCAGGTTGCTTCCTCCAGAAGCAACAGCCTTCTGGAGGAATCTTCTGGAGGGCCCAAGCTGGCCTGGGTGCTATTTGCACCCCCATTTTTACTAAGTACACCCCCCTCTACTTTTTTTTGGTGATTCTTTTTTCGTAAAGTTACGGAAACTTACGAATTTCGTAACAATACTTGTTTTCTTTCCGTAATGTTATGGAACCTTGTGGATTACATAATCATCCACTTTTTGACTTACGGAATGTTACGGAATCTCACTTAATTTTGCAACGATGCTTCCATTTGATTTCCGGTGTGTCACGAAAACTTACGGATTGTGCATCAATATTTTTTTGGTTTTCCGGCATGTCCTGGAATTTCACAAATTGCCTAATGATGGGTGCCAAGCACCTCACAAGGACCAAAGAAAGGTCGCATGTCATCAAGCAAAGGTCCCCGGACGAAATTAGGGTATGACAGTCGCGGACGAGTATGCCCAAGTATACGCGGAAAAAGAGGCTAGAAGAAGGGTGATCGACTCTTTACACTAAGAGGCAACCATGTGGATGGATCGGTTTGCTCTTACCTTGAACGGGAGTCAAGAACTTCCCCGATTGTTAGCCAAGGCCAAGACGATGGCAGACACCTACTCTGCCCCCGAAGAAATTCATGGGCTTCTCGGCTATTGTCAGCATATGATAGACTTAATGACCCACATAATTAGAAATCGCTAGGAAACTTGTATGGTCTCTCAGACCTTGACTAGGTACAACTGTTTGAAATAAAATGAGTTGGTCCCATGTTTCTACCCCAAAAAGCTTGTGCGAATCAAATCACTCCCGCATCTTATCTCTAGCATGCATTCTTTCTTTCTTTACCCACTCCTCACGTTTGGTTTTTAGGGAAAAACACCATAACTAAACATGCCACAAGGCATCCCTATCGCACCAGATCCAAATCTAGAACGATGGGTGATCAACAGGAGACACAGGAACAGATGAAAGCCGACATGTCGGCTCTGAAAGAACAGATGGCTTCCATCATGGAGGCCATGTTAGGAATGAGGCAGCTCATAGTGAAAAATGTGGCCACCGCTGCCGCTGTCAGTTCGGCTGCCGAAGCAGACCCAACTCTCTTGGCAACTGCGCACCATCCTCCCTCAAACATAGTAGGACGGGGAAGGGACACACCGGGGCACGATGGCAACCCTCACCTGGGATACAACCAAGCGGCTTACCCTTATGGATTGCCGCCCAACTACTCACCACCCGTCCTGCAAGACGATGCGGGCCATCTTGCTTCTCCCGTCCTTGAAAGAGAACCGCCTCAACAGCCCGACGAGGTCCACAAAGACCCTCAAGACTATGCTCGAAGGGATGTCGAGTTCTATCCCCCGATCCCCGAAGGGCCGGCACCCAGCACGTTGCCTCAGCCCAACATCACGACACAACCAATAGTTTTGTCCACGGAAGGACCGCCCCCGGCAACTGAAGAAAGGAGGAAGCTCGATCTCCTCGAGGAAAGATTCAGAGCCGTGGAAGGATTTGGGGACTATCCGTTCGCAGACATGACAGATCTTTGCTTAGTACCCGATGTTGTTATCCCCCCGAAGTTCAAAGTGCCGGACTTCGACAAGTATAAAGGGACGACTTGTCCCAAAAACCATCTCAAGATGTACTGTCGCAAGATGGGCGCACACTCTAAGGATGAGCAGCTATTAATACATTTCTTTCAAGATAGCTTGGCCGGAGCCGCGGTAGTTTGGTACACTAATTTGGAAGCTTCCCGTATCCGTACTTGGAAGGATCTGATTACTGCCTTCCTAAGGCAATATTAGTATAATTCCGATATGGCTCCCGATCGCACTCAGCTGGAGAATATGTTCAAGAAAGAGGGCGAAACCTTTAAAGAATACGCACAGCGGTGGAGAGACCTAGCGGCACAAGTGGCTCCTCCCATGGTTGAGAGAGAGATGATCACCATGATGGTAGACACTCTGCCAGTGTTCTACTATGAGAAGCTAGTAGGTTACATGTCGTCCAGCTTCGCGGATCTAGTGTTCGCCGGGGAAAGAATCGAGGTAGGGTTGAAAAGAGGAAAGTTCGATTACGTTTCCTCCACGAGTGCGAATGCCAAAAGAATCGGGGCAACAGGGGCCAAAAGGAAGGAAGGAGATGCCCATGCCGTCTCTTCAACGCCCGCGTGGGTCAAACCCCCGCAGACACCTCATGGTACACATCAGTACGCGCAACATCACCCGAGCTTCTCGGCTCATACCGGGAATGCCTCTAGTTCAGCGCCCGTGCAGCCTAAGGCACCCACCCAGAGGGAAGCTCCCCAAGTTCCAACTCCGAACACGACTCACCCGGCCGGTAATTCCAACGCAACAAGGAACTTCCCTCCGAGGCCATTTCAAGAATTCACCCCACTCCCAATGACGTACGAAGACCTCTTGCCGTCCCTCATCGCCAACCATTTGGCCGTGGTAACTCCCGGAAAGGTCCTCCAACCCCCTTTCCCAAAGTGGTATGACCCTAACACAACTTGCAAGTACCATGGCGGTGTCCCGGGGCATTCCATTGAAAAATGCTTGGCCCTTAAATGCAAGGTCCAACATTTGATAGATGCTGGATGGCTGACTTTCCAAGAGGATCGGCCCAATGTGAGAACGAACCCGCTCGCCAATCATGGAGGGGGAGCGGTTAACGCCGTTGAGTCCGATAGGCCGCGCAGGTCTAAACCTTTAAAGGATGTGGCAACCCCTAGAAGGTTTATCTTTGAGGCCCTACAAAAGGGAGGTGTGATTCCCCATAGTGGGCGTAAGGAGGATTCCTGTTTGCTGCATTCCGGCGAGCTGCATGACATGGAAACGTGTTTGGGAGTAGAGGAATTGTTACAGCGGATGATAGATCAAGGTCGACTGGAAGTTGGCAGTGAAGGAAGAGAAGAGCAGCATATATGCATGCAGTCCACGGATGGGAGCAGTGTTGCGAAGCCCAAACCCTTGGTGATATACTTCACCAAGGGCACAGCTTCGCAAAAGCCCGGACACCCCTTAGCAGCTAAACCTGTTCCTTTCCCGTACCAAAATAGCCACGCAGTCCCATGGAGATATACACCTCCGAGGGGGAAGGAAGAAGAAGCCACCGACGCCAGCTCGTTGTCGGCTAAGGTAACAAATATCACGGGACTGAGTGGTGTGACCCGTAGCGGTCGTGTGTTTGCGCCTCCGGACCTACCAGTCCAACCCGCGAACGTCAAGGGGAAAGGAAAAGTGGTGGAGGAACAAGATGGTGAAGCGCCCCACGCTTCGAATAAAGATATTCCGGCGAAAAGTCTTCCGGAGAAAAAGGATGGTAAAAATGAGGTGTCGCTAGAGGAAGCCAGCGAGTTCCTCCGTATAATTCAGCAGAGCGAATTCAAGGTTATCGAACAGCTCAACAAAACTCCGGCCAGGGCCTCGCTGTTGGAGTTACTCATGAGCTCCGAGCCTCATCGGGCTCTGCTAGTAAAAGTTCTGAACGAGGCCCATGTGGCCCAAGACATCTCGGTAGAAGGTTTCGGAGGGCTGGTCAATAATATCACTGCCAACAACTATCTTGCCTTCGCCGAAGAAGAAATCCCCGCCGAGGGGAGAGGGCATAATAAAGCTTTGCACGTATCAGTCAAGTGTATGAACCATGTCGTAGCCAAAGTGCTCATCGATAATGGTTCCAGTTTAAACGTGATGCCTAAGAGCACTTTGGAGAAATTACCATTCAATGCTTCCCACTTAAAGCCGAGTTCAATGGTGGTTCGTGCCTTCGACGGCACCCGCCGAGAGGTTAGGGGAGAGATCGATCTCCCAGTACAGATAGGCCCTCACACCTGTCAAGTCACCTTCCAAATAATGGATATTAACCCCCCCTACAACTGTCTGTTGGGGCGCCCGTGGATCCACTCAGTGGGAGTTGTTCCCTCTACACTCCACCAAAAGTTGAAATTCGTAGTGGGGGGCATTTGGTCATCGTGTCAGGCGAGGAAGACATCTTGGTGAGCTGCCCATCCTCTATGCCTTATGTGGAGGCCGCAGAGGAGTCATTAGAAACCGCTTTCCAGTCTTTCGAGGTGGTAAGCATTTCCTCCGTGGATTCCTTCTCTGGGCAGCCTTGCCTGTCCGATGCAGCAGTAATGATGGCCCGAGTTATGTTGGGGAATGGTTACAAACCCGGAATGGGTTTAGGCAAAGACAACGGCGGCATAACTAGCCTGATAAATGCCGAAGGAAATCGTGGGAAGTATGGTTTAGGCTATAAGCCCACTCAGGCAGATATAAAGAGAAGCATCGCGGGAAGGAAGAGCGGCGGTGTCTTTTGTTTTTGAATTTAAAATACAAGGATCTTTCTTCATCTGTTCCTACATCTCTACCCATTCTCATCCATTTGCATGTTTACTTCTTTATTTCTTAAACGGCAGATCCGATGACGAGTCCCCCGAAGGTACTAATACCTGGGACCCATCTATCAACTTCGAGCAAGAAATGAATCAAACGGAAGATGAAGGAAACGAGGATGTGGGACTTCCCCCAGAATTAGAAAGAATGGTCGTCCATGAGGACCAAGAAATGGGGCCTCATCAAGAAGAAACAGAACTAGTAGACTTGGGAATTGGTAGTGGAAAAAGGGAAGTAAAGATAGGCACAGGTATTACCACACCTATCCGTGAAGAATTAATAATCCTGCTAAGAGACTACCAAGACATCTTTGCTTGGTCATACCAAGATATGCCCGATTTGAGTTCTGACATTGTACAGCATCGATTACCTCTAAATCCCGAGTGTTCCCCGGTAAAGCAGAAACTGAGAAGGATGAAGCCCGAAACATCCTTGAAGATAAAAGAAAAAGTGAAGAAGCAATTTGACGCTGGTTTTCTGGCCGTCGCTCGGTATCCAGAATGGGTTGCCAACATCGTACCGGTCCCTAAGAAAGATGGGAAAGTACGAATGTGTGTGGATTATTGGGACCTGAATCGGGCCAGTCCCAAGGACAATTTTCCTTTACCACACATCGATATCCTCGTAGATAACACGGCCAATTTCGCTTTATTTTCCTTCATGGACGGTTTCTCCGATTACAATCAGATAAAGATGGCGCCAGAGGATATGGAAAAGACTACTTTCGTCACCTTGTGGGGGACGTTCTGTTACAAGGTGATGTCCTTTGGACTCAAGAATGCCGGGGCAACTTATCAACGGGCCATGGTAGCTTTGTTCCATGATATGATGCATCAAGAGATCGAGGTCTACGTCGACGACATAATTGCTAAATCTAAATCCGAGGAAGAACACCTTGTCAACCTGCGTAAATTGTTCGAAAGGCTTAAGAAATATCAATTAAGGTTGAACCCCGCCAAGTGTACCTTTGGGGTCAAATCAGGGAAATTGCTTGGTTTCATTGTAAGCCAGAAAGGGAAAGAGGTAGACCCCGAAAAGGTGAAGGATATCCTTGAGATGCCGGAACCCCGTACAGAGAGGCAAGTCTGAGGTTTCCTGGGACGCTTGAATTATATTGCCAGATTCATATCGCAGCTCACCACCATTTGTGAGCCGTTGTTCAAGCTCTTACGCAAAAACCAAACTGATCGTTGGAATGAGGGTTTCCAATAGGCTTTTGGAAGGATCAAGAAGTGTCTTATGAATCCCCCTGTGCTTATGCCACCAGTACCTGGAAGGCCTCTCATTTTGTACATGACAATCTTGGACGAGTCAATGGGGTGTATGCTGGGGCAACATGACGAATCCGGAAAGAAAGAGCGCGATGTTTACTACCTAAGTAAGAAGTTCACGACCTGTGAAATGAATTACTCCTTGCTCGAAAGAATGTGTTGTGCTTTAGTATGGGCATCCTATCGCCTAAGGCAATACATTCTGAGCCATACTACCTGGTTGATATCCAAGATGGACCCGGTTTAGTACATCTTTGAAAAGCCAGCTCTCACGGGATGAATCGCCCGGTGGCAAGTCCTGCTATCCGAGTTTGATATAGTTTACGTCACCCAAAAGGCGATAAAAGGAAGCGCCTTAGCAGATTATTTGGCTAAACAACCTCTTAACGACTATCAGCCCATGCATCCTGAATTCCCGGATGAGGACATCATGGCCTTGTTTGAGGAAAAATTGGACGAAGATCGGGACAAATGGACCGTATGGTTTGACAGAGCGTCAAACATTCTAGGCCATGGCGTTGGGGCAGTATTGGTCTCTCCGGGCAATCAATGTGTACCTTTCACAGCCAGGCTAGGATTCGACTGCACCAACAACATGGTCGAATATGAAGCATGTGCCCTGGCCGTCCAGGCAGCGATTGACTCCAATGTCAAACTACTCAAGGTGTACGGCGACTCAGCGTTGGTAATCCATTAGCTTAGAGGGGAATGGGAAACTAGAGATCCCAAGCTGATACCCTACAAAGCCTATATCAAGGAATTGGCTAAAACCTTTGATGAGATCTCTTTCCATCATGTTCCCCGTGAGGAAAATCAAATGGCGGATGCGCTTGCTACTTTGGCGTCTATGTTCCAGCTAACGCCGCACGGGGATCTACCCTACATTGAATTTTGGTGTCGTGGCAAACCCGCGCATTGCTGCCAAGTAGAAGAGGAACGGGACGGTAAGCCTTGGTATTTCGACATCAAGCGATATGTCGTAAGCAAAGAATACCCGCCAGAGATTGCCGACAATGATAAGAGGACATTGAGAAGGTTGGCGACCGGTTTCTTCATGAGCGGAAGCATACTGTATAAGAGAAACCACGACATGACACTCCTGCGGTGTGTGGATGCCAGGGAGGCAAATCACATGATCGAGGAAGTCCATGAGGGCTCGTTTGGAACGCACGCCAACGGGCATGCTATGGCCAGGAAGATCCTAAGAGCAGGTTATTACTGACTTACCATGGAAAGTGATTGTTGTGTCCATGTAAGGAAATCCCACAAATGTCAAGCGTTCGCAGATAATGTCAATGCTCCACCGCATCCTCTGAATGTCATGTCCGCCCCTTGGCCTTTCTCCATGTGGGGAATAGATGTCATCGGGGCCATTGAGCCCAAGGCCTCGAATGGTCATCGCTTCATCCTCGTAGCGATAGATTATTTTACCAAGTGGGTCGAGGCGGCCTCTTACACCAATGTCATGAGGGGTGTGGTGGTCAGGTTCATTAAGAAAGAGATCATCTGCCGATATGGTTTGCCAAGGAAGATTATCATGGACAACGGCACCAACCTGAATAACAAGATGATGGGGGAAATGTGCGAGGAGTTTAAAATCCAGCATCACAATTCCACACCCTACCGGCCAAAGATGAATGGAGCCGTGGAAGAGGCCAATAAGAATATCAAAAAGATTATCCAAAAGATGACCGTGTCATACAGAGATTGGCACGAAATGCTCCCATTCGCGTTACACGGTTACCGAACTTCAGTGCGAACGTCAACTGGGGCAACGCCGTTCTCATTGGTATATGGGATGGAGGTTGTGTTACCGTTTGAGGTAGAAGTCCCGTCATTAAGGATCTTGGCAGAATCCGGATTAAAGGAGTCAGAGTGGGCTCAAACGCGCTATGACCAGCTCAACCTCATTGAGGGTAAGCGCTTAACGGCCATGAGTCATGGGCGCTTGTACCAGCAAAGAATGAAGAATGCATTCGACAAGAAGGTACGCTTGCGCAAGTTCCATGAGGGAGACCTTGTGCTAAAGAAAATGTCCCATGCTGTCAAGGACAATCGAGGGAAATGGGCCCCGAACTATGAAGGGCCTTTTGTTGTGAAGAGCTACCTTCACCCGTGAATTCTAATGTCGTCAAGCGATATTATGCTTAGAATCTGGGGCAATTAAGGATGTCGCTGCATGTTCTTTATCTTTATGTGTTTTCTGGATTTCCCCCAGGGATTCCTCGTCTACTATATCTCTCGTTACAATCTTTCAATGAAATGAACGTGGATTCGAGGCTTTAGTCCTCACGTTGGTTTCAAACCTTGCGTTAATTTGTGATCACCTGAGCCCTTCCGCTCAGTTCATGGGATGCCCCAAGCGCTTAATTAAAATTGAACCTAAACCAACTTTCGCTAAAATTTGCTGCGTTTGAAAACATTCATGCATACGCATACGCATGCATATTGTTGTGGTAAAACAGGCGCAGGATCATCTTGAGCTACCTTCTGGGGTGGGGACAAAACATGAACAGTAGAAACTAATCAAGGTAAGACAACGACGCGGTCAAGATTGGCCATACCTGGTTGTTTATTACTTGCAGGTACTTAGGAACGGATGCAAGTGGGGATGGGGTCACGACCGACTGATCGTTGCCCCTTCTCTGCGCTAAACAGGCAGAGAACGTCGCTGCAAGGCAGCCCCGTATCCTTTGTATTCGCGGTTTTCTTTTACTATTTGTTTGTTTTAAAAAAAAATAAAAAAAAATAAGTAATCGACGCCTAAATTCTAACTTAAGTAAGTTCAAGTTAGGCAAAACGCTAACCCATAAGGAAGGAGGGGACATGGTTAATGTTCCTCTCAAAAAAAAAAAAAAGTGCAGGTTAGCTCGCTTGGGCGAGCTGAGCTCGCTTGGGCGAGCCACCCCTGCACCAAAATATAAAAGTGACGAAAGGGGGGACAATTTGGCATTCAAAAACTTATTTTCCCCCCTTTCAAAAGCCATACCCACGGAATTTACGAGTTTGCAGCCCTAGGATCTCTATTTTTCGCATTCTTCGATTCCGTTTTGCGCTTTTGTTCATCACCAACAAAAAATGGCCCCGAGGACCTCTATTTTTCGTCCAGGGACCTTTGCTTGATGACATGCAACTTTTGTTTGGTCCTTGTGAGGTGCTTGGCACCCATCATTAGGCAGTTTGTGAAGTTCCGGGATATGCTGGAAATCAAAAGAAAGTATTGATGCACAATCCGTAAGGTTCCGTGACACACCGGAAATCAAAATGGAGGCATCGTTGCACAATTAGTGAGGTTCCGTAACATTCCGTAAGTCAAAAAGGGGATGATTATGTAATCCGCAAGGTTCCGTAACATTACGGAAAGAAAACAAGTATCGTTACGAAATTCGTAAGTTTCCGTAACTTTACGAAAAAAGAATCACCAAAAAAAAGGCAGGGGGTGTACTTAGTAAAAATGGGGGTGCAAATAGCAACCAGGCCCACTTGGGCCCTCCAGAAGATTCCTCCAGAAGGTTGTGGCTTCTGGAGGAAGCAACCCTGCTCGCCTGGGCGAGCTGGGTGGCAAGCTTCTCCCCCAATTTTCTATAAATAGGGGGAGAAGTGAAGTGAAAAAAGGTTGATCCCCTTAGGCTCTTCTCTCTCTTTCGAATTTGCTTGGAAAAATTGTTTCCGTGAAGAAAATCCAAGCCGAGGCGCTTCCGAAACGTTTCCGTAAGGAATTTCGCGAAGGTTTCGACCGTTCTTCGACGTTCTTCATTCGTTCTTCATCGTTCTTCGATCTTCAACGGGTAAGTACCTCGAACCAAGCTTTTTTTATTCATTCTATGTACCCGTGGTGGTCCACATTGTGTTTCGTGTATTTTTATTCTCGTTTCGTTTACTTTTTATACCCCCTTTTGACGTGCTTAAGCCATTTTATTTAAGTCATTTCTCGCTTAACCTAAAAATAAAATAAATTTCCACCGATCGTTTGAATTGTATTATCCGTTAACTTCGGTTAAAATGAATTCTGACCGTTCGGTCATGCCATAACCACGTTGGAAATCAAAAAAGAGGTAAAATGATAATATAATAATCAAAAAAATGTCTTTTAGTAAAATAAAGCGGAAAATCAATCGGACGTTTTCTCTTTGGGATTTATCATTCTTAATTGAATTGACTAATAACTAAAGCGAAACTAAGGCTAAAATCAACTCGCCTAGTCAAGCTCGTCCATAAAAATAGGTTTTTTGAAGTTTATCATTTCAATTTCTTACTAAGTAAAATGGATCATTTTTAAGGTCCAACGCCTTAAAATGATCACCTTTTAAGTAAAAAGAATCACTTGATAAAAAAGAACTACGTAGGTCTGATTTTCTCATCCCAATTGAGGAATACGTAGGAGCAAAGGGAAACACCCTTGTCAACCACAAAAAGAGAAAAAAATATAAAAAGGGTATAAAGGATATAAGGACATAAAAGGGAATGTAAAAATCAAAGTCATGTTTGCACATTCGATTAAAGGCTGCCGTCCCTTGTGACGGACGTGTGGGGTGCTAATACCTTCCCCGCGCGTAAATACAACTCCCGAGCCTTTCACTTAAAAGTTCGTAGATCGCGTCTTTTCCGGTTTTTCCGACGTTTTCCTCAAATAAACGTTGGTGGCGACTCCACGCATATTCCTTTCGTGGAACACGCATCCCGCGAGTCACGCGTCGCCCTCCCGCCGAAGGGTAGGTTGCGACACACGTGTGTCGTGCTCTTGCATACATGTTGTTCTGGTAGTGGTGTGTACTAGAGTCATAGTGTCATGCTCTTGCATAAGTGTCACTCGCGGAGTGGTACATACTAGAGGCATGGGGGTGTGCTCTTGCATATGTGTCACTCGTTGTGGGTGGCATATACTAGAGACTCAGTGGTGTGCTCTTGCATACGTGGCACTTATGAAATGGCATGTACTGGAGACATGGTGGTGTGCTTTTGCATATGTGTCACTCCTTGTGGGTGGCACATACTGGAAACTTAGTGGCGTGCCCTTGTATACGTGTCACTCATTGTGGGTGGCATGTACTAGAGACTTGGTGTCGTGTTCTTGCATACATGATACTTGTGAAGTGGCATGTACTGGAGACATATTGGTGTGTTCTTCTATACGTGTGTTAGACTATTGGCAAGTGTATCAATGTCGTCGCAGGTTACAGATTTATAAAAAGTGATTGTCTACATAGGGACTTGAGTTATTCAATTCCTCCAAATAAAAGTAAATAGTTCAATAGTTATGTATAGGGGTGGGAATAGGCCAGGTCGACATACATAAAGCCTGGCCTGAACTGGCCTATTTAATTAAAATGGTAGGCTCAGGCTTTTTTAAAAGCCTATTAAGATAAATAGACCAGGCTTAGGCTCATTAAAAAGCCTTATAAGCCTGATAGGCCGGCCTATATATATATATATATTATTTTTTGGATACAATTAATTTTTTTTTCAAACTATCAGACTTTGATTACACATTACTGCTCCATAACTTCTATTCCTATAATCAAGGACTTTAATTACAATTTAGTTGTGAGTCATGTGTCCTTTTATATTCCTCATTATTTTGATTAACTTTCCTTTTTCTTTAACTTTCCTATTACGTTCCTACTCCATGAAATATTAAATATTTATTGTGAAGAAGGCTTTTAAAAAGGCCATCAGGCTAGGCCAGGCTTTTAAAAAGGTCAAGCCGAGCCAAAATAAAATCCTTTGATAGGCTATAGGCCAGGCTCAGGCCTCAAAGATTCATCATAGGCTAGGCTCAGGCCTTTCAAAGTCTGGCCTGGCCTGGCCTATTCCAACCCCTAGTTAAGTACAAGTTTAATCGAAATATCATGGGTTTGTTTAATTGACGAAAATAACTAAAGGAATGAAATAACAAATATAATCGAATTTAGTGTGTCAAAAATACATAAAATTACAGAAACAATAATAACGAATTTAATTAATTCAAGAAACTGTAGGATTGGATTTTAAAATTCATACACTTTGATGGAAGCTTGCTTGTGGGGCTTCTATGGAGGCTGGATCTTTGAGCTTCAATGAGGTCCTTTAATGGTGATTATCCACCATGGAGATGCAGCGGAAGACAAAGGAGAAGAGGTGACAGGAGGCGTCATCCACTAGGGAATAAGCCATGGAAGAAGGAGCTTCACCACCAAGATGAGCCTTGGATAAGAAGCTTGGAAGGATGCTTCAATGGAGGAAAAGAAAGAGGGAGAGAAAGAGAGAGGTGGGAGCATGAAATTGAAGGAATAAAAGAGGGAGAGAAGTGGAACTTTGAAATGTGTCTCATAAGACTTTCATTCATCAAAGTTACAACAAGTGTTACACATGCTTCTATTTATAGACTAGGTAGCTTCCTTGAGAAGCTTTCTTGAGAAACCTTCCTTGAGAAGCTTTCTTGAGAAAACTTCCTTGAGAAGTTTCTTTAAGAAAACTTGCTTGAGAAGCTAGAGCTTAGCTACACACACCCCTCCAATAACTAAGCTCACCTCCTTGAGAAGCTTCCTTGAGAAGATTCCTTGAGAAGATTCCTAAAGAAGCTAGAGCTTAGCTACATACACCTCTCTAATAGGAAAGCTCACCTTCTTGAGATGAGAAGCTAGAGCTTAGCTACACCCCCTATAATAGCTAAGCTCACCCCTATCCCAAAAATACATGAAAATACAAAAAAAAAGTCCCTACTACAAAGACTACTCAAAATGCCCTGAAATACAAGGCTAAAACTCTATACTACTAGAATGGCCAAAATACAAGGCCCGAAAGAAGGAAAAACCTATTCTAATATGTACAAAGATAAGCAGGCTCATACTTAGCTCATGGGCTCGAAATCTATCCTAAGGCTAATGAGAACCCTAGGGCCTTCCCTTGGATCTCTGGCCCAATCTACTTGGAGTCTTCTATCCAATGCCCTTGTGGGGTAGGATTGCATCATTCCCTCCACCTGGGAAAGGATTTGACCTCAAATCTTGAGGTTCTTCATACTCTGGGCTCCTTCCCTCAACACCTGTAAAAAGAACAAAAACATATGTATTAGTGGTGTTTGGTATGTTGAAGTAAGGTAAGGTCTGAAAACCCCTTTCATGGACATCTTCCCATGAGGGAACATGGTTCCTCACCAACTCAATGAGTGGTGCTATAAGTATACAAAAATATGGTGGAGTGGGCCCCAGATTTTGCTTATACTTGTACTTGGTGGAGTGGGCCAACCAGGAATGACCTTTATTCTCATAGGGTCCATGGGACCCCCATGATCATTATTTAAAAAATTAAGGAAAGTAATGCAATAAAGCGTACCTTTTTCTGTATTTTCATGTATTTTTTTGTAGGGATTTTTTTTGTATTTTCATGTTGATTATTCCTACAAAAAAATACGACAAAACCAATGTGTCCCATATGAGCACCTAATTTTGTATTAAAACCAAAAATAAGAACAAACCTACCTAATGAGTCCCTAAGTACACACACCATGAAGATGTTAGGTGTCAAGTGATTTTACAAAAGAGGGTTGCACCACTCAAAACATTCATCATACCACCTATTTTAGGGACTTGGTGCCTAATAATACCTATTTTGGGCACCAACAAAGCACAAGGATTTAAGCTCTTGCAAACCAAACCCTCATCCAACAACTTCTTTACTTGAGGAATAAACTCAAGCCCAAGAGGTGTGGCAATGCTAGCAAGTGTCTTTTTACAAAAGAGAAAATGTGGAGATTGTCTAAGAGGGAAAGTTTCTTTAATGTTTGTCTTTATTGTAAAATGAGTTTCCTTCTTAGCTAAACTCTTGGAGGAGACACTTACCTCCTTACACTTCTCTTAACCACTAATGGTTGTCCTTCTTCTTGGGGGTAGATTTCTTCACTAGATTCTTCCCCTTTTGCTTCTTCACTTTCACTAGAGGAAGGTGAAGTAGCAGCCTCATCCTAGCTACTATAAATGTCTTGGCCCCTCATAATCATGGTTTTTGTGGTGGGGCATTGAGAAGTAATGTGTCCTCTTCCAAGACATATAAAGCACTTTAGAGAGCTAGTTTTCTCTTGCATACTAGCCTTAGGGGCTTGCTTTTCTATTTTCTTCCCCTTATCTTCTTTGGGCTTAGAAGGTGTCACCCCTAAGATGCCTTGACCTTGGTCTTTCTTTGGATAAGAGTGAGAGCCATAAGATTTTGATGTAGACTTCTTTTTAAGTTGTTGCTCTACCCTTATTTCCCAAACTAAGTTAGCCTCTACATTGTCCTTCCCATGGAAGTATGAGAGGTTAATGTTAGCCTCTTGAGGCTTTCTTTCCTTTTCTCTTCTATGGAAGTGAGGTCTAAGATGTGACCTATGCCTTCCTTCCTAATAGTCACGAAGTTCTTCACTTAGGCTCTTGCAAGAGTTATGACTACTATAGGAGGCATGTTTTTCTCTTTTCATTTCTTTCATTATTTTTCTTCTTTCTTCCTCTCTTATTTTCTTTCTTTCATCTTGACTTATTTCTTCCACTTTTTTTTTTCCTTTTTCTTTTCTCTCTTGTTTTTCTTTCCATAACTTGAGGGAACTCAACTCATCTAAGATTCTAGATAAAGGGTTTTATGACTAGTACCCTCGCCATTAACACTAGATGAATGATGACTCATATTGGTTCCTAAGTTGTGGTTCTTTTTTGTTGGAGGTTTGAAAACAAAAGGTAAAAGAAACTATGGTTGAAACTAGCCAAAATAAACACTAAAATAGGTGTGAAAGATAAGGTAAAAAACTAATTGGTAAAAGGAAAGCTATCTAGACGGTTTGACAATGGAAAGTAAAGGAAAAAAGCTATGAAAGTAAGCAAGAAATGTAAACTAGGCAAATCCTAAGAGTGTTTGGATGACCACATTCAAGGTTCCCAACAAAACACTCACTATCCTAAGGAAAAATTGCCTAAAATTATTACACACAAATGGAAGTAGGGTGACCTATTGGAGGCTCCCAACTTACTTCCAATGAAAGGCCTTTTTGTTACAAAATTTGAAAGCAATGAAAGTACGTAAATTGTCAATTATAAAATTACAAAAAGGTCCTCAATTTTGGTGGTTGTTCTCTCTTTGGTGATTCACTCAATTTGGAGTGCTTCTTAGTCCAATAGCTCTTAAGGTGGTTGGCCCCTTGCTTCTTGACTCAAATTCTTCAAGGGATGGCACCAATCCTATTTTCCAATTCCCTATATGGCAACTCACAAACAAGGAAACAAAGAGACAAACAATAACCAAAGACAAAAAAAATGAAATGAAAGCTAAACCAATGGAGTTTTAACAAGACAATTTTTCAAGGATTATTCAACAAATAAAGCAATGAAAAGGACACAAAAGCAAGCTAGGACTCAAAGAGAAACTTAGAATGACTCTATAGTAGAGTAAAAAAACTGAAGAAAAAAAAAGACTCAACAAACCTCTAGCTTTGGCACTTGTCTTCACACTAATTTTCAATTGAAGTTTCCAATAATAGAATAAATTTTGAGCCAAAACAACAAGCACACTTCTCTTTCACCTTTTTTTTCTGGATACTGATTTTCTTGCCAAATTGTGTGATTTTTCGTATTTTTTTCCTTTTATCCAAATCACTTGTTTTATTTTCCTAACTTTTTTCCAGATGTCTAGAAAATTCAGTAAAAATATCAGCTGAAAATTCGAAGTAACCAATTCTCAGTAATTTTTACAACTTTGTATGTCTAAGCTGCCAGCACCAGCGATTTTTTTATTTTAAGCATGGTATATTGATTGCCTTGGGCTTACTTTCAACCTTCCTATGTATGTTGAACTCACTAGGATTGTTTACCACAGTTTTAGGATTTCAATATTCACTTAGGATCAACATTTCAGTCAGCAATTCAATCACCAAAACTCAAATTCACAATAGACATAATCATAAGGAAACCTAAAAGTTCAAGAAAAGGTTCACAATCAAAGACTCTCTAAGAATTTTGCATGAACATGTTAAGGACTAATTAACATGAAAGATTTGACTCAAATCAAATAACAGGCTAAAAGAATTTCATACACTCATGAACAAATGAGTTAGACAAAGAAACAAGAAAATAAAATTCAGCACAACATAAGAAATCTTATGTGACAAGTTTCATGACTAGACATGACTTCTATGACAAAACTACAATAGGTGAACAAGTCACTCTAGATTTTTGAGGTTTTCTTCTAATTTAATATTTTTGTAAGAATTTTATGGTTTAGGTTTAAGCCACAAAAAATAACAAGACAAAACTCAGAGGAACCTAAACTCAACACAATTCATGGTTCAAGAACAAGAACAAGAAATTCGAACCATAGAAAATCAAATCTAGCTTCTATAGCAAGTTTAATTGGTGGAAACTCTAAAGAATCATGTTAACAACATTTAGCACAAGAGATGTGAGGAGATACATGGAGAAAATGAAGAAACAACAATGGAAGAGAAGGTAAAGCATGAAAATTAATGGAGGTTTAAGGAGCACCTGTTGGATCGAGTGGCCTCAGAATAATTAAGAAGGGGGGTTGAATTAATTATTCCTAAACCTTTACTAATTAAAAAATTACTCTTTTAAGGCTTTTACTAAATTGTTAAGAGAATGAGGAGTAGAAGAGAAAACTTAACAGAAAGTAAAAGCGGAAATTAAATGCACAGCGGAAAGTAAAAGAGTAGGGAAGAAGAAAACAAACACACAAGAGTTTTTATACTGGTTCGGCAACAACCCGTGCCTACCTCCAGTCCCCAAGCGACCTGCGGTCCTTGAGATTTCTTTAAACCTTGTAAAAATCCTTTTACAAGCAAAGATCCACAAGGGATGTACCCTCCCTTGTTCTCTTTGAAACCCTAGTGGATGTACCCTCCACTAGAACTGATCCACAAGAGATGTACCCTCTCTTGTTCTCAGTCAAACCAAAGTAGATGTACCCTCTACTTGTACCACAAAGGATGTAGCCTCCAATGTGTTAAGACAAAGATCTCAGGCTGTTAGTCCTTTGAAACTTTGTGAATGGGGATACAAAAGAATTCTCAAGCGGTTAAACCTTTGAACGCTTTTGTATTAGGGAATGGGAAGAATCAAAAGAATTCTCAGACTGTGTCGTTTTGAATTCTTTGACAAGGGAGAAGGGAGACACAAAAGAATTCAGGCGGTTAGTCCTTTGTTCTTTTGGAAAAGGGAGAAGAGAGACAAAAAGAATTCAGGCGGTTAGTCCTTGGCAAATTCTTTTTGGCAAATGGAGAAGAGAATGAAAAGATGAATAGCACAAGTTTTCAAGGTTTGGAAAACCAGAAAACTTCAGAAATCTTTTGGTACAAAGAAGAAGAAGAAGTTCAAAGAGATTCAAGGCTTGTAAAGGATTGTAATGAAAATGATTGGAAAAGAATTCAAGATTCTTGTTCGAAAGATTGATTTGAAAATGCAAAACAAAGCCTTGCTTTTATAGACTCTTCATGTCTAGTCAAGAAGGCCATTAAGAAGAGTTATAACTTTTAGAAAAACTTAAAAACCATTTGAAAAAGTCAAAACCTTTTTGAAGAGTTACATCTTTAGATTTTTCAGAAACAAACACTGGTAATCGATTACCAAATATGTGTAATCGATTACACAAAGCTTTTGAGTGAAACAATGTGACTCTTCACTTTTAAATTTGAATTTCAACGTTCAAGGACACTGGTAATTGATTACCAAAACATTGTAATCGATTACAGCCTTTTGAAAATATTTGGAACATTGTAAATTAAGTTTGAAAACATTTTCAAACTCATTTTGCTACTGGTAATCGATTACAACAATATGGTAATCGATTACCAGAGAGTAAAAACTCTTTGGTAAAGGTTTTGTCAAAAAATCATGTGCTATTCAAAGTTTTGAAAAAACTTTTTAATACTTATCTTGATTGAGTCTTTTCTTCATTCTTGAATCTTGAGTCTTGAATCTTGATCTTGATTCTTGAGATCTTGAATCTTGTTTGTAGGCTTTCTTCTTGAGTCTTGAATTCTTCTTGATTCTTGAACTCTTGACTTGTTCTTGATTCACTTGAGATGTTCTTTGATTCACTTGAGTTGTTCTTTGATCTTTTGAGCTTTTTGTTCATCTCCTTTGTCATCATCTTTTGTTGTCATCATGGTTACCATCAAAACACCTTTGAATCATTTTTGATTCATCATGAAGCTTTGCTTCCACAGCACCTACTTGAAGCTCTTGTGCTCTGATTACCACTTGATGAAAGCTTACTTGTGGGGCTTCTATGGAGGCTGGATCTTTGAGCTTCAATGAGGTCCTTTAATGGTGATTTTCCACCATGGAGATGCAACGGAAGACAAAGGAGAAGAGGTGAGGGGAGGCACCATCCACTAGGGAATAAGCCATGGAAGAAGGAGCTTCACCACCAAGATGAGCCTTGGATAAGAGGCTTGGAAGGATGCTTCAATGGAGGAAAAGAAAGAGGGAGAGAAAGAGAGAGGGGGGAGCATGAAATTGAAGGAATAAAAAAGAGAGAGAAGTGGAACTTTGAAGTGTGTCTCATAAGACTTTCATTCATCAAAGTTACAACAAGTGTTACACATGCTTCTATTTATAGACTAGGTAGCTTCCTTGAGAAGCTTTCTTGAGAAAACATCCTTGATAAGTTTCTTTAAGAAAACTTCCTTGAGAAGCTAGAGCTTAGCTACACCCACCCCTCTAATAACTAAGCTCACCTCCTTGAGAAGCTTCCTTGAAAAGATTCCTTGAGAAGATTCCTAAAGAAGCTAGAGCTTAGCTACACACACCTCTCTAATAGCAAAGTTCACTTCCTTGAGATGAGAAGCTAGAGCTTAGCTACACACCCCCTATAATAGCTAAGCTCACCCCCATTCCAAAATACATGAAAATACAAAAAAAAAGTCCCTACTACAAAGACTACTCAAAATGCCCTGAAATACAAGGCTAAAACCCTATACTACAAGAATGGCCAAAATACAAGGCCCAAAAGAAGGAAAAACCTATTCTAATATTTACAAAGATAAGCAGGCTCATACTTAGCCCATGGGCTCAAAATCTACCCTAAGGCTAATGAGAACCCTAGGGCCTTCCCTTGGATCTCTGGCCCAATCTACTTGGAGTCTTCTATCCAATGCCCTTGCGGGGTAGGATTGCATCACAGTTAGTATCCTAATAAGATTAACATATATGAATCATTTTCTAACATTAATGATGCACACGTTAAGTTACCTTGAATTGATCCCTCACACTCGAGAATCCTAAGAATATTTACCGAATATCAAACCCACGCATATGAAGTAAAGATCCCAGTATTACAATCATAATATCGTGTTATTTGCAATCAAAATGTTATGCTCTATTCCTAGCAACATAACGTAAAGAGTAAATTCATTCATTTCAAATTCTAAGAGTACTTTCGAGTCAAACTTAAAATCAAATTTCATGAAATTAGTAATCAAATAGAATCAACAAAAAACCATTTTGCCCATCCTATTGACTTGGTTTCTGGATCCAACAAAAAACCATCAAAACCTACAAAATCATCGATGAATCTTCCATATTTAAACAAAAGAATTAGTAAATGTCCAATATATAAAACAACTAGAAAGAAGGGAAGTTTATAAGAAAAACTACTACAATCAAAAGATAAGTGGGCATTTTAATTCCAAAAATAACTAATTTAAGGCACTTATCAATGTGTCACTCGCTATGGGTGGCACATACTGGAGACTTGGTGGTGTGCTCTTACATACATGACACTTATGAAGTGGCACGTACTAAAGACATGGTGGTGTGCTCTTACATACATTTCACTCACTGTGGGTGGCACGTATTAGAGACTTAGTGTTTGAAGGAGGGCTCACCAAAGGCGGTCCTTGGGTTTCAATAGCCTTGGAGCTACGACTATGGATGTTCCTGTCTTGATAAGAAAATTATGAAAGGGAAGGGATGTAGAATTTTTATTCAGTGAATTTGATTGAGTATGAATTCCCTTCATCATCCCAGATGTGCCTCGTTAAAACTTCTCAAGCCAAAACCCTGATTTTTCTATTTTTAGGAAAAAGAGTACAACATTTAGGTTTGCATTAGGTCAGCTGAAATAGAACTTCAAGTGGGTGTCATTCCATGTTCTTGGAATTGCTTTGCCATCCATTTCTTGTAGTTTGTATACTCCATTGTCTAGGCTTGTTATGACCTTGAATGGGCCTTCCCAGTTAGGACTAAACTTTCCCGCTAGAGGATCTTTTTTGGCTTCACCTCAGACTCGCCATTCGAGGTCACTAACTTGAAAGGCTCATGGTTGAACCTTTGTATTGTATCTCCTCACTACTCGGAGTTTGATGGCTTCTTCCCTGATTCTTGCCATGTCTTGGACTTCATCTATTTTTTCGAGTTCTACCTTCATATTTTCTTCATTTTGCTATTGTTGGAACAACAGTCTCCTTGTCAATTGTTCCCCGACTTCCACGAGGATCATGGCATTTGTGCCATATGTGAGTCAATAAGGAGTTTCGTTGGTGGCTGACTGTGGTGAACAATGGTAAGCCCAGAGTATACTGAGGAGCTCCTCTTTTCATAGTCCCTTAGACTTGTTGAGTCTAGTACGCAGGGCCCTTAGGATGACTCTGTTAGCTACCTCTGCCTAGTCATTGGTCTGAGGATGTTCGACAGAGGTGACAAGGTGCTTAACATCATGCCTTATCAAGAAGTCTTCGTAAGTCTGAGCTTTGAATTGAGTGTCATTGTCCATGACAATGGCGTATGGGAGGTCGTACCTGCAAATGAGGTGTTTCCACTTGGTGAAGAAATCGATGGCGACTAGTAAGTATTTGACTTCTCCTAGGGCCTTTGGCAATGGTCCCATTATCTCCATTCCCCCACATGGCAAAAGGCCAAGGGGAGCTCAAACTATGGAGATTGTTAGGAAAGGTGCATGGAATGTCTACAAACTCTTGACATCGTCTACATCTCTTTGTAAAGTCAAGGGTGTCTGCCCTGAGTGTTGGCATTTAGTAGCCAGCATGCACCACCTTTGTTGCAAGGGAGCGTCCTCCTGTATGGAGACCGCAAATTCCTTCATGGAGTTCTCACATGACATAATCTGTCTATTGGTTGTTTAGACATTTTAACAAGGGTACTGGCAGCCCTCTTTTGAATAGCTCACCATCAAGGATGATGTAGTAATTGGCCTTCCATTTCGGGCATCTGGCTTCATTCTTGTCTGATGGCAACACCCCCCGGATTAGGACATTCCTGTAGGTGGTCATCCAGGCTGGTTCCTCCTCTTCTCTGACCATAACTTCTTTAGTGTCTATGGTGGGAGTTTTAAGTGTCTCCTGGATGATAGTCTTAAGGTGTCTGGTCTTTTTTGTGCTAGCCATCTTGGAGAATAGGTATGCTCAAGTGTTGTTCTCCTAGGATATGTAGTACATTTCAAATCATTCAAAATTGTCGTTTAGAGTTTTGGCAATGTGGTATTACTTGAGCAACACTGTCTCCTTAGTCTGGTATCTGTTGGCAACCTGTCCATGGACAAGCTACAAGTCATTATAGCATCATAGCTTCTTTGCCCCAACTTTTCTTGCTAGTTTTATACCTGCAATGAGCGCCTCGTACTCAGCTTGATTGTTTGTGGCTTTGAAGTTGAGTTTGAGAGCTTGCTTTAGGGTGACATTGTCGAGGCCATTGAGAATGATTCTTGCTCCACTTCCCTTTACGTTGGATGCACCATCAACATAGAGGGTCCACCAATTTGGGGTGGTTTGGTTGTTCCCAGCGAATTCTGCTGGGAAGTCTAACATGAACTGTGTCTTCATGGGGTTGCAGGGTTCTTACTGAATATCAAACTCTGAAAGTTCTACGAACCAGGCCACCATCCTTCCTGCGAGTTCAGGCTTTCCCAAAACCTGCTTGATGGGGTAGTTCATTTTGACTACAACTTGATGACTCTGGAAGTAGGGCATGAGTCATCGGGCCGAGGTAATGAGTCCTAGCGCCACCTTTTCTATCATTTGGTAGTGCGTCTCGGCGTCATGGAGTATGCGACTGGTGAAGTAGATAGAGAGCTGGTGCTTCCCTTCCTCTTGTACAAGGGCTAAGCTAACGACTTCTTCAACTACTTAAAGATATAGGAGTAGGGGTACCCTTGCCCTGGGCCAACTTAGGACCGGTGGTGTAGCGATGGTTTTCTTGAAGCCTAAGAAGGCTTGTTTGTAGGTTTCGTCCCTGAGGAAAGGTTCATTTTTCTTAAGCGATTTGTAGAATGGCTTCTCTTTTTTCAACGAGCTTGGGGAGAAACCTGGATAGGGATGCTAGTCTTCCATTTAGTTTTTGGACTTCATGGACATTAGTCAAACTATGCATATCCAAAATAGCAGTGCATTTCTCAAAAGTACATTTTTCATGGTTGAGGCACATGTCGTATTTGAGGAGCTCTTCAAAGACCTCTTCCAAGTCTACCCCGTGTTGGGCTATGCTTTGAGACTTGACGACTATGTTGTCAACATAGACCTTGATTTTATGTTTGATCAATTGCTTGAACATCTGATCCATCAGTCTATAGTATGTAGCACCTGCATTTTTTAGGATGAAGGCCATGACCCTGTAGCAAAAGGTGGCATCTTCAATGATAAATGTCATTTTCTCCTCATCTAGATCGTGCATCCTGATCTGGTTGTATCCGGAGTAAGCATCCAGGAAGCTTAGCACATGGAACCCAGATGCTTCATTGACTATCATGTTGATGATGGGCAGAGGTTACGCATCTTTGGGGCATGCCCTATTCAGATCAATATAGTCAGTGCACATTCGCCATTTTGTTGTTGGCCTTTTTGACCATGTGAAGATTGGGGAGCCAAGTGGAATATCTGACTTCTCTGATGAAGTTGGCATTAAGGAGTTTGTACACTTCTTCTCTAATAGCTTTGCACCATTCTTCTCCCATCTTTCTTTTCTTTTGTGATACCAGTTTGGCCTAGGGATAGATGGCAAGCTTGTGGCAGATAATGCTGGGATGGATTCTCGACATGTTAGATGGCTGCTAAGCGAAGAAGTCTGTTCTGTGTAGAACATCGGTGATGTGCTGGTGATCATGATTAGTGAGGTCCTTACTGAGCTGCGTCCACTGCCTGGGTTTGGGTCCAAGCTGCAGCTAGATGAGCTCTTCATTGGGCTTTAGGCCTCTATCCGAAGTGTCATCATGCGGATCTGTACTGAATTCATTGTCCTGACTTGCTTGGTAGACGATCAGGGCTTGTATTGGAGGCCTTTCATCCACGCTCATGACTTGAGTGCCTTCATCCACAGTGGGATGAGGCTTGGCTGGCTCCCTGGTGGGACGACAGGGTGCTACCTTTAGGCTTTCTGCATAGCGTGCTTGTTTTGATCTCCCTTGACGGTCACAATCTCCATGGTCAAGGTGGAGAATTTCATTTTCAAATTCGGCATAGATACTATGGCTCCAAGCTCGTTAAGGGTCTTTTTGCCAATCAAACCAAAAAATTATGTATCTGCATCAACAAGTAAATATCTTATTGTGAAGCTCCAAGAGAGTTGGCCTTAATTGAAAGAGGTCATTAGGTCCACATAGCCTCTGGTCTCTACTCTCTCACTTGCAAAGCCAAGGAGTGGACCGGCGTGAGGGTGAATAGTGTTAGGGGAGACCTCGAGCTTTTGGAAAGTTTTCCACCTTGGACATCGTGAAGTTTGTGACAATGATGGAGACAACCATGGGGTCGTCCTGGTTGACGGGGTTGATACCCTTAAAGTCCCTATCCGTGAAAGTGATAGAAGGGAGAATTCATTGTGATGGTGCATCTACAAAATTGATGTGGATGTCCCGAATGGTGTGAAGATGGCATTTACGGGACTGGCTGGACTATCCTCTGTAGGAAAATCCTCCAGCAATGGTGTTGATTACACCTCTAATTTGTAGGGCCGGTTCCTATTCTTGTGGAGGTTGTCATCTAGGCCTCTACTGCTGGTGTTGTAATGCCCTGAAATTTTGATAATTAAAAATAGATGTTTGATGTTTTTCTTGTGTTATTTGATTACTTGATTAATTTGGATGAGTTAAGGTATTGTGTGAATTAGCCATCTGCGATCTTCTTAATGTGGAAGTTGAGTTATGTGGACTTTTATTGACTTAGGTTGAAATTATGAGATTTCAAGTTTTACTTAAACCTGTTCCACTAAAATTGTAATCCTGGATTTGTTAACTGTTGGATCGCTTTCAAATTTGGACTACAGGCTTGCAACCCAATTCTACACTGTCATACCCTAATTTCATCCGGGGACTATTGTTTGATGGCATGCAACCTTTGATTGACCGCTTCGAGGTACTTAGCACCCTTTATTGCACAATATGTGAAGTTCCGAGACATGCCGGAAATCAAAAGAAAGCATTGTTACGCAATCCGTGAAATTCCGTAACGTGCCGGAAATCAAAAGGAAGTATTGTTACGCAATCCGTGAGTTTCCGTAACTTTTCGAAAGCTAAAAAAGGAGTAATTACATGATCCGTAAGGTTCCGTAACCTTACGGAAAGAAAATAAGTATCGTTATGAAATTCGTAAAGTTTCGTAACGTTACGGAAAAAGAATCACCAAAAAAAAGTAAAGGGGTGTATTTAGTAAAAAAAGGGGGTGCAAATAGCAACCAGGCCCACTTGGGCCTTCCAGATTCTTCCTTTAGAACCTGGCTCACCTGGGCGAGCTGGGTGCCAAGCTCCTCCCCTATTTTGCTATAAATAGAGGGAGGAGTGAAGAAGGAAAGGGTTCAGCCTTCTTGGCACATCGTATTCACTTGAAATTACTGAGGAAAATTGTTTCTGTGAAGAAAATCCAAGCCGAGGCACTTCCGTAACGTTTTCGTGGGTGATTTCACGAAGATTTTCAACCGTTCTTCGTCATTCATTGTCCGTTCTTCATTGTTCTTCGGTCTTCAACCGGTAAGAACCCGAAATCGAACTTTTCAATTCATTCTATGTACCCGTGGTGGTCCCCATTTGTTTCGTGTACTTTTATTCTCGTTTCATTTACTTTTCATACCCTTTTTTGACATGCTTCAGTCATTTACTTAAGTCACTTTCTCGCCTAATCAAAAAATAAAATAAATTTCCACCGATCATTTGATTTGTAATATCCGTTAATTTTTGTTAAAATGAAATCCGACCGTTCGGTCGTGCCGTAACCACGTTGGAAATCAAAAAGAGGTAAAATAATAATATAATAATCAAAAATATCTTTTAGTAAAATAAAGCAAAAAAATAAATCGGACGTTTCTCTTTGGGATTTTCTCTTTCTTAATTGAATTGACTAATAACTAAAGTGAAACTAAGGCTAAAATCAACTCGCAAAGTCAAGCTCATCCGCGAAAAATCACTAAAAAAGGATTTTAAGATTCAATACCTTAGTTTTTCTTACCAAGTAAAAAGGATCATTTTTAAGCTCCAACGCCTTTAAATGACCACCTTCCAAGTAAAAAAGAATCGCTTGATTCGCCCTTAAAAAAGAACTACGTAGGTTTGATTTCCTCTTCGTTGGAGGGTACGTAGGAGCAAGAGCCCCGCTTTTGTCGACCCCAAAAATAAAAAAGAAATAAAAGTTAGGGTAACACAATTTCACACAATTCTAAAAATAAGGTTGTTGTCCTTTGAGACAAACGTGAGAGGTGCTAATACCTTCCTCAAACGTAAATACAACTCCCGAACTTGGAATATTCTTTATGACCGGTTTCCTTCGGTTTTTCCGACGTTTTCCACAAATAAACGTTGGTGGCTACTCCGTGCATTTTCCTCCTTTGGAAAACGCTCCTGTGAGCCTCGCCCCGCTCGCCCGCAAAAGGGTAGGTTGCGATAGTTGGCGACTCCAGTGGGGACTGTTTTTGTGAGTTAGGCCTATTTTAGGGAATTGTGGAATTGTGTAAATGTAATAACTGCTGTCTTTTCCACATTTTTACACTGCATTCTAAGCACCCACGGGTTTGAGTAAAAAAGGGGCTCTATACCCAGGTTCATGGGAATCTAAGGAGTGGAGGTGAATCTATGGTCATGCTAGGTCTCCGACTTGCTTGATAATAGTGAAACCTCGTCTAGAGCTTTCTCTCTTTATAATGTGTTGTCGCTGGTATTCCATACCGCTGCAATATTATTATCTTGAGTGATGATACCTCTAGAAAACAGCCATGTGAGTTATGAATCGTTGGGAGTAGTTATTAGAGACCCCTAGATATTATCCTATAGGTCCCCAAATAGGGGCACGGAGCAAACACGCTCCGTGCCATTTGTTCTCATGCATTCTTCTGCAAATAGCACATAAATTATAGTTTTGCTAGTGATATTTTGTTTCTCTAGAGTAATACGTCACTTTTTAATACATACATTGGGGCGCCATAATGCCTAGAACGTAGTATTAAAAAGATGGATCTTTTTGGTCTCGTATATGTAAATTACCCCTTGTTTTTTTTTCTTTTTTCCGTTTCATGCATGCGCATTGCATCATTCATATCGGAGCCTTGATCCACCCCTTTTTTAGGTAAATGATGGGGACAAATCAAAACAGAAGGTTTGGTGGTCCTCTTTCCAAACGTGGATGGTTTGGTGGATCTAGCCGCAATTGATGCTTTCCTTGCATATCACCATAGCAAGGAGAGCCCGGTGGTAGCTATCTTGGCGGACTTATTTGATACATTTGACCGAAGGTGCGAGAAGAACAGCGCACGGATTGTCTTCTGCTTACCCGCTCTTTGTATGTGGTTGGTTTCACACCTATTCCAACAAGACATAAGACACGCGTGTCCGCTTCAAAGTTATCGCTCATGCGTCGAAAAGAGAAGAGTCGATTGGGACTGATACCTGGCTGGGATAGGAAGCAGCATAATCAATTGGTTTCCTCGATGGAAGGAAGGAAAGGAGGGAATTCTTTTCTTATGTGGGGACTACCCAAACGTTCCGTTGATAGGGACAAGGGGTTGTATTAACTATAATCTCGCACTTGCCATAAGACAGCTAGGGTACCCCATGAGGGGAGCGCCAACGGAAGAGAGCCTCTCGCCTTTCCTTGTGAGAGATTTTGGCGCGCAAAGTCTCAAGGTTGTACAAAGAGTCCACAAGGCGTGGAAAAGTCTGTTGAGGAAAGATAAAGAACTTAGGGGCATCCGTAATGGCATCATCGGTGGTTATCATGAATGGCTAAGAGTTCATACACAAGGGTTAGATTGGCTCTCCAAGTTGAAAGTTATCAACGAGGAGAACTTCAAAGCTCCGGAAGAGGATGAAGAAGTCCAAGCTCTAAAATTAGAGATAGGGAAGGCAAGACTCGCCAAGAAAAATTCAAGTCAGCCGCTACAAACATCCGGAAAGAGTGTACCGAGTTACGAGAGGAAAACGCGGCTACTGCAAGAGCCCTTGAACAAGAAACCAAGAAGGCCCGCAAGGAAGAGCATGGTCGAGATAAATTCCGAGGAGCTTTGTGGGGTAGCAACAGTGAGCTCAAGATCTTAAAGGAAGAGTTAGCTGCTTGCTCAAGATCCAAGAGGGGTTTGGCCCAACACTTAGAAGCCACGGAGCGAAGCATGCTAGCTATAATACGGCAGTACAAAGAAGAGTTAAACCAGTCTTTGACCCATGAACAAAAACTAATAGAGGACTTCGCACAAGCGTACGCCGAGAAGGAAGCAAGAGGGAGGGTGATTGATGCATTGCATCAAGAAGCGACCATGTGGATGGATAGGTTCGCCTTGACCTTAAATGGAAGTCAAGACCTCCCGCGACTACTAGCCAAAGCAAAGGCCATCGCTGAAGTGTGTTCAGCCCCCGAGGAAATTCACAGGCTAATCAATTACTGTCAACACATGATAGATTTGATGGCCCATATAATTAGAAACCGTTAGGTTCTGTTATAACACTTTTGTATGATCTTGGCTAGATAAAAGTTTTGTTCCTTTTTATAAACAGAGAAGTTCTGAAACTCATCACGTTATCTATAAAAGGCCTTGAGGTGAATCCAAGTGCTCTGATCATTCATTAGCATATTCATGTTTTGGTGGCATACTCACCATTGTTTGTTTCTTTAGGGAACTCACCATAACTAAAAAAGCGCAAAGGCACCCCTATAACACTCAATCCAGAAAAATGGATAATGAAGAGGGAGTGCAAGAACAGATGAAGGTCGACCTATCAGCCTTAAAAGATCAAATGGCTTCTATCACGGAGGCCATGCTAAAGCTTCAGAAAACTATAAAAGATAATGCTACGGCGACCGCTTCTAATACAGCTAGGGAAGCGGAACCGATGCTACAGCCCGCAATAAACTTGGGCCGAGACAGAAACACGACGGTTTTCGGTCGGAGGTATAGTCCTCAAGCCTACCCTTATGGTTTGCCTCTGGACTTCACTCCCTATACCACTCCAGACGATTTGAGCCAAGCCCCTACCTTCGAGGGGAAACTCCCTCCTCATGCCGATTATCCTCTGCAAGAAGATGATGAAGGAGATGCCCATCTAGGCCCTCTACTTCCCCTCAAGGATCCGGCCCCCCATGAATTGCCCCAACCAAACATAGTCCGCCACGTCCCGTCTCCACCCGCACCCGTTAAAGAATTCATTCCCTTTGCAAAAGATAAGGGAAAGATTGATTTACTTGAAGAGAAGCTAAGAGCGGTAGAAGGCCTCGGCAACTACCCGTTCTCGGATTTAGCGGATCTATGTCTGGTACCTGACATCGTCATCCCTCCCAAGTTTAAAATACCAGATTTTGATAAATACAAAGGGACGACGTGCCCAAAAGGTCATCTTCGGATGTATTGCCGAAGGATGGGGGCATATTCTATGGACGAAAAGTTGTTGATGCACTTCTTTCAAGATAGCTTAGCCGGAGCAGCAGTGGCGTGGTATACCAATCTGGAAGCTTCTCAGATCCGGTCATGGAAAGACTTGGCAACTGCCTTCATTAGGCAGTACCAATACAACACGAATATGGCTCCTGATTGGAACCAACTTTAGAGCATGACCAAGCGGGAACATAAGTCCATTAAAGAATATGCTCAAAGGTGGAGAGACCTAGCAGCCCAAGTCGTCCCGCCCATGACTGAGAGGGGGATGATCACGATTATGGTAGATACGTTGCCTACGTTCTACTAGGAGAAGCTGATAGGATATATGCCAGCTAACTTTGCAGACCTCATCTTCGCCGGAGAAAGAATTGAGTCCGGACTGAGAAAAGGCAAGTTTGAGTATGCCTCCAACGCTGCCCCCAACAACAATAGAAGAGCCCCAGTGGTGGGCACACGGAAAAAGGAAGGAGATACCCATGCGGTCACCACCGCCCCAACATGGATGAAAGCGCCCCAAAATGCCCAAAACACATACCAGCACAACCATCCAAACTTTTCGATCCGAGCCAGAAGTTCCCTCCCAACTCAAGTAGAAGGGCCTCCCGCAACAGAAAAAACGCATGCCCAACACACAGCTTCGGCCACTCCCCAGCCAGCCAATAATACAACTCCTAGCACGAGCTATAACAATGCACGGCGCCCCCCGAAAGACGAGTTCTCTCCTATTCCCATGGCATATTCTGAGTTGTGGCCCTCATTATTGGAAAATCATTTGGTGGTGGCCATACCCGGGAAGGTCTTCCAGCCACCATACCCCAAGTGGTACAACTTGAACGCCAAGTGCGCATACCATAGTGGAGCCCCCGGACACAACATTGACTCTTGCCTGCCGTTCAAGTATAAGGTGCAACACCTAATAAATGTCGGCTGGCTATCATTCCAAGAGGAGGGCCCCAATGTTAAAACCAATCCACTAGCCAGTTATGGAGGGGCTAGCGTAAACGCCATCGAAAAGGATGGGTCGTCAAGGGCAAAGAGATTAGAAGATGTGGCTACGTCTAGACGATTCATCTACCAGTCGTTGCAAGCGGCATGCATGGTCTCTCATGGCGGAGACGAGAGAGACGAATGTTTGTTTCATCTTGAGGAATCACACGACATGGAAACCTGTCCCATGGTGGAAGAGTTACTTCAACGGCTCATGGACTGGGGACAGCTCGAAGTGTCCAAGGGAGATAGGGAAGAACCACAGATTTGCATGCAGTCGGAAGAAAAGAAGGTTCCCCCAACCCCCAAAGCCCTAGTAATATCTTTCACTAGGAATGTGACCGGCTCCAGGCCCATGTACCCCCCGACAGCGCCCAAGCCAATGTCGTTTGCCTATCAAATCAATAAGGTCGTTCCATGGAAGTATACCCCTCCCGCATTTGGAGAAAGGGCGGCAACCGAGGTTGACTCCTTATCAGCCAAGGTGACCAACATTACCGGTCTTAGCGGCGTAACCCGCAGTGGTCGGGTGTTCGCTCCCCCTCACTCAGTGGAATTGTCCTCCAAGGGGAAAGCACCCATGATCCAAGAGCCCACAAACGTGGCCACCCCCTCAAAAGAAGTGGATCCCCCAATGGTAAAATGGGTTAAAAAGAATGAAGGTCTTCAAGGAAAGGCGATGACTTTGGAAGAGGCTCATGAGTTCCTTCGTCTCATCCAACAAAGCGAGTTTAAAATGGTTGAGCAACTGAATAAAACTCCGGCAAGGATCTCTTTGCTCGAACTGCTCATAAACTCCGAGCCTCATCGTGCACTATTGGTAAAGGTCCTCAACAAAGCCCACGTAGCACACGACATCTCATTTGAGGGTTTTGAAGGCATTGTTAATCATATAACTACCAATAACTATATCGTGTTTACGGAAGAAGAGATTCCCGTTGAGGGGAGAGGGCACAACAAGGCTCTGCATGTGTCTGTCAGATGTATGGAACATGTCGTCGCTAAGGTACTCATCGACAATGGTTCAAGTTTAAATATGATGCCAAAGACCACCTTGGAGAAACTTCCTTTTAATGCGTCACGTCTAAAACCAAGTTCGATGGTGGTACGAGCCTTTGATGGTAGTCGGCGGGAAGTGATGGGGGAAATCGACATCCCCATTCAGATAGGCCCCCACACTTGCAATGTGGTTTTTCAAGTGATGGACATAAATCCCGCCTACAGCTGCCTCTTGGGGAGACCCTGGATTCATGCGCTAGGAGTGGTCCCTTCTATGCTTCACCAGAAATTGAAATTCGCGGTTGGTGGACTCTTGGTGATAGTGTCAGGCGAAGAGGAAATGTTGGTGAGCTGCCCTCCTCTGCACCATATGTAGAAGCAACGGAAGAATCATTGGAAACAGCTTTCCAATCCTTCGAGGTGGTGAGTTGTGCCTCTGTGGAAACGAGTCTGGTGCTACCTTGTCTCTCTAATGCAGCCCTAATGGTGGCATGGGTAATGCTCAGGCACGGTTATGAGCCCGGAATGGGTCTGGATAAGGACAGCCTCGGGAATGCCGATGTGGTCAACATTAGGGGAAACCCGTACAAATATGGGTTGGGGTATGAACCCGGGAAACCGGGAAGAAGGAATGTGCCGTCAAGACTTCGGGCAGACAAGGCATGGCCCGGCCATGTTAGCCAGTGTTTCACGAGTGTCGGGATAATGTTCGAGGAAGAGGTGGCGGCAATAGGAGAGGAGTCTCCACAAGATCCGCCAAGTTTCGTGAGACCATGCCATCCCAATTCCCAAGTGGGGAATTGGCGCTTGATAAGCCAGTCGGAGGTCTATACCGTTGATTCAATGTAATTAGAGGCTATAGATTCCTTTCTCTTTTGTTTTGTGAAACCTACCTTATTAAATAACAAAGAGATCTTGTTTCATCTATTCTTGCGGTTCCACCTTTTCTCATATCATTTTGCATGTTTTTGTTTCTTTTGTCTTGATTGGTATAGATATGAGGGTCGATTCTTTGAGGATCCTAACAACGAGGGTTTGATAATCGATTTTGACTGAGATGTAAGCCAAACAATAAACGAAGAAGAGGAAGAGGACGTCCTTTCACCAGAGTTGGAGAGGTTGATCGCTCAGGAAGAACGCGAAATGAAGCCTCACCAAGAGGAAACCAAACTAATAAACTTAGAGACTGGAGAGGGAATGAAAGAAGTGAAAGTAGGAACCGGTATGACCGCACCTATCCGCCGAGGCTTGATAACCCTTCTTGAAGAATATCAAGACATCTTTGCGTGGTCGTACCAAGACATGCCAGGGATGGACCTCGACATTGTGCAGCATAAGTTGCCATTGAATCCTGGGTCTTCCCCGGTTAAGCAGAAGCTATGAAGGATGAGACCCGAAATGTCTTTAAAAATCAAAGAAGAAGTGAGAAAGCAGTTCAATGCGGGTTTCTTAGGAGTAGCTCGATACCCGAAGTGGGTAGCCAACATTGTCCCGGTCCCAAAAAAGGACGACAAAGTACGAATGTGCGTAGACTATCGAGACTTAAACCGAGCCAGTCCTAAAGATAATTTTCCCCTGCCACACATTGATATACTGGTAGATAATACAGCCAAGTTCGCCCTTTTCTCTTTTATGGATGGTTTCTCAGGGTATAATCAGATAAAGATGGCACCCGAAGATGTGGAGAAGACTACTTTCGTCACCCTATGGGGAACGTTCTACTACAAAGTGATGGCCTTCGGGCTGAAAAATGCTGGGGCAACCTATCAGCGTGCCATGGTACCGTTGTTCCACGACATGATGCATAAAGAGATAGAAGTCTATGCAGATGACATGATTGCCAAATCTCGGACTGAGGATGAACACATTGTCAAACTGCGTAAAGTGTTTGGAAGGCTGCGGAAATACCAACTGAAACTAAACCCAACCAAGTGCACCTTCGGGGTAAAATCGGGGAAGTTACTAGGATTTATCGTGAGCCAGAAAGGGATAGAGATAGATCCCGAGAAAGTAAAGGCCATTCTTGAAATGCCAGAGCCACGCACGGAGAAGCAGGTTCGAGGTTTCCTGGGCAGGTTGAATTACATCGCGAGATTTATCTCGCAACTCACCCCTACCTATGAGCCCATCTTCAAACGATTGCGTAAGAACCAGGCGGTCCTGTGGAACAGTGACTGCCAAGAGGCCTTCGAGAAGATCAAACAGAGCCTCGCAAACCCCCCGGTGCTCATGCCACCTGTAACAGGAAGACCTCTTTTCCTGCACATGACTGTGTTAGATGAGTCTATGGGGTGCGTGTTGGGTCAGCACGATGACTCTGGGAAAAAGGAACAAGCCATTTACTATCTAAGCAAGAAGTTTACCGCATGTGAGATGAATTACTCAATGCTGGAAAGAACGTGCTGCGCCTTGGTATAGGCATCACATCGTCTTAGGCAGTACATGCTCAGTCATACCACGTGGCTTATTTCCAAAATGGATCCCGTGAAATACATCTTTGAGAAATCGGCCCTCACGGGACGAATCGCTAGGTGGCAGGTACTACTATCTGAATTCGATATTGTCTACGTCACCCAAAAGGCGATAAAGGGAAGCGCCTTGGCAGATTATTTGGCCCAACAACCCCTCCAAGATTATCGGCCGATGCACCCTGAGTTCCCGGATGAAGACATCATGGCCCTATTCGAAGAGAAGCGAACACACGAGGATATGGACAAATGGATTGTTTGCTTCGATGGGGCATTGATGTGCCATCATTTTCTTCTATTTTCTAAACCCTTTTTGCACCATTTTAATTACTGATTGGTCTTAATTGTCAATTAATTAGGCAGTTTTATTATTTGGGCTTATTTAGCTAATTTGATGTTTTTAATCTAATTTTAGGAATTAATGAAACATTGGGCTTAATCCGAATTTTGGTTGTGGACTTGAAGAGGGCAAATAAAGCAGCGCTTACCTTAGTTAATTTCTAATTAGGAAATTTCGCAATTTTATTTTATGTGGTTCAGTGTTTATTTCGTTTTGGGCCAGAGTATTGAAATAGGGCCCAGTGACTTTGAGTGACTCTTTTTAAATAGCAACCTTGGGATTCGTGCAAGGCATTCTATTAGACTATTATTCAGAGCTTAGGGTTTATGGTTTTGAGGTTTTTCTGTTCTAATGCTACTATTTCGTTCTTAATGCAATTTTCCATTTCCTGCTTCTAATTACAATTTCGTTCTTGTTTCTTCTTCTACTTTCATTTACGTTTCTGTCTTCATTTTCGTTTCTGTCTCATTACGTTTCTGCTTATTTACGTTTCTGTTTATTTACGTTTCTGTTTATTTACGTTTCTGCTTCATGTTTCATTTACATTTTCTGTTTGAATCTATGGAAGGCTAATTATTCTGGTGTTGTTTCCTTCTGAGGAAGAAACCTAACTCTCTTTGAGGTTTCGTTTATAATGTGGTTCCCTGACAGTTTTCCCTTCACCAGTTAACCCAAATTCGTGAACATTAATCAGTGCACGCTTCGTGTTCGATTAATTGCCTCTGAGCCTAACTTGCGTTCATGCTTAATGGACGAAGGGCTAACTGGTGTATGTGGTGCCTAATCACGTATTGACAACCCTAAGTTGATTTTCGCTTAGTAAATTGAAATAGGGTTGGATTAAGTGGTTAACTGTTAGGGACGAATTCTCCATAACCCAGGATAAGAGAACGGCTTCTGAATCAGAGGAAACAACCCATTTTTAATATTATTAATTTTGTATTCCAGTTTATTTGTTCTGCTCCTTAAATCCCAAAACAAACAAACCCCTCCCCCCCAATCATTATTGTTACTGCAAGTATATTATGAACATTTGGTTTATCATTGCTCGTTGGGAAACGACCTAGGATCACGTCATAGTTACTTCATTTTCATGTTTATTTGATTCGGGTACGGCCTCGATCAAATTTGGCGCCGTTGCTGGGGAGCAGTGTCCAAAGGTTCATAATAACTAGCTAGTGTTGTGTGTTTAATTCTTTCGTGTTTTAAGTTTAATTGTTAGTATTGTGTTAGTATGTGTGTTAGTGTTATTTAGTGTCCTGGTATTTTGTTTAGTGTGTGTTCTGTTTCAGTTTTCCTATTAAGCGCTTTCCCTGTTTCAGTTTTGGGTGTTTTGTTGTGAATAGTGTTTTGCGACGGACTTAGCGACCACTTTTGCTTGCGGCAAAACAGAGTAGTAGTAGAAATCAAGTAGAGACGGATTTTAGCGACCACCCATGCTGAATTATTTGAGATTTTTTGTTTTAGTATCTAGGGTTGTTATTTTTGGCTGAATTTTTTTGTGGTAACTTATTTTAATCTATATTTTGTGGGAAAAATAGCTAGAGTCTTTAGTTTGGTCAGATTTGAATGTTCCAAAAAAGTAGCAAATTTTGTTTTTGTCGAAACTTCAAACGGCCATAACTTTTGCTCCGGTTATCAGAATCGCAATTATTATATATGTATTTGGGGTAGAAAAAAATTTCCTATGCCGTGGCAGCATGCTGTAGGCTGGCTGAGGTCTCCATCTTCCAAAAAAAGTGATTCTGTCAAAAGATTTTTATTTTTCAAGTTTTTTGACTTATTTTTCTTAACCTACCATTTTTAGCTTCCATAGTTAGACTTTGATTTTTTGCCTGAAATTTTTTGTGCTATCTTCTCATCATTTTATAAGGTTGCTCACAAAATTTCAAGTCATTTGGAGATCATTTGAGGGTAGCTGTAGTTCAAACCTCCACCTTTATTTACATGACAAAGCAACTAGTTGTGCATGCTGAATGTAGTGTATGACTAGAGGCAATCCATCTGACTTACAACCCTTTGATCCTGAGATAGATAGGACATTTCATAGATTAGTTAGGCATCATTTTATACCTTTTGATCATCCTGAGCATTCCATTACTGGTGAATCTGTGCATTCTGTTATTGGTGATTTTGAACATCCTAATTTTGAGCATTATAATTTTGAGCATTCTGATTCTGAGCATTCAGATTTTGAACATTTTGAGAACATGGCACAACCTCCACCCCGTGAGAGGACTCTAAGGGAAATGGCTGCACCTGATTTCACCTACGAAAGCTTGTGCATCCAATACCCTGATGAGGATGTTTCATATGTTCTTAAAACTGGACTGATTCATTTGCTTCCAAAGTTTCATGGCCTTGCAGGTGAAGAACCGCACAAACATTTGAAGGAATTTCATATTGTCTGCTCCACCATGAAACCCCCAGATGTCCAAGAGGATCATATATTTATGAAGGCTTTTCCTCATTCTTTAGAGGGAGTGGCAAAGGACTGGTTGTATTACCTTGCTCCATGGTCCATCACGAGCTGGGATGACCTTAAGAGAGTATTCTTAGAAAAAAATTTCCCTGCTTCTAGGACCACAGCCATCAGGAAGGATATCTCAGGTATTAGACAACTCAGTGGAGAGAGCCTGTATGAGTACTGGGAGAGATTTAAACAACTATGTGCCAGTTGCCCTCACCATCAGATTTCGGAGCAGCTTCTTCTCTAATATTTTTATGAAGGACTCAGTAATATGGAGAGAAGTATGATAGATGCTGCCAGTGGTGGAGCCCTTGGAGACATGACTCCTGCTGAAGCCAGAAATTCAATTGAGAAGATGGCTTCCAACTCTCAGCAGTTTAGCGCCAGAAATTATGCTATAGTCATTAGAGGAGTGCATGAGGTAGCTACAAACTCAGCTGCATCATCTGAAACTAAGAAGCTTGAAGGAAAACTGGATGCATTGGTTAACTTGGTAACCCAACTGGCCTTGAACCAAAAATCTGTACCTGTCGCAAGGGTCTGCGGTTTGTGTTCCTCTGCTGACCACCATACAGACCTTTGCCCTTCCATGCAGCAACCTGGAGCAATTGAGCAGCCCAAAGCTTATGCTGCAAATATTTACAATAGACCTCCTCAACCTCAACAACAAAATCAACCACAGCAGAACAATTATGACCTCTCCAGCAACAGATACAACCCTGGATGGAGAAATCACCCTAATCTCAGATGGTCTAGCCCTCAGCAACAACAACAGCAGTCTGCTCGTTCCTTCCAAAATGCTGTTGGCCCAAGCAGATCATACATTCCTCCACCAATCCAACAACAGCAACAGCCCCAGAAACAGCCAACAGTTGAGGCCCCTCCATAACCTTCCCTCGAAGAACTTGTGAGGCAAATGACTATGCAGAACATGCAATTTCAACAAGAGACCAGAGCTTCCATTCAGAGCTTGACTAATCAGATGGGACAATTGGCTACACAATTGAATCAACAACAGTCCCAGAATTCTGACAAGCTACCTTCCCAAGCTGTCCAAAATCCCAAAAATGTCAGTGCCATTTCATTGAGGTCGGGAAAGCAGTGTCAAGGACCTCAACCCATAGCACCTTCCTCATCTGCAAATGAATCTGCCAAACTTCACTCTACTCCAGAAAAAGGTGATGACAAAAATTTACCTAACAATTTCTGTGCAGGTGAATCTTCTTCCACTGGTAATTCTGATTTGCAGAAGCAGCACATCCCTCCTCTTCCATTCCCTCCAAGAGCAGTCTCCAACAAAAAAATGGAAGAGGCAGAAAAGAGATCTTGGAAACATTCAGAAAAGTAGAGGTAAACATACCTCTGCTAGATGCAATAAAGCAAATTCCAAGATACGCCAAATTCTTGAAGGAGCTGTGCACTAATAAGAGGAAGCTTAAAGGAAGTGAACGAATTAGCATGGGCAGAAATGTCTCCGCATTGATTGGTAAATCTGTTCCCCAAATTCCTAAAAAATGTAAAGATCCAGGTACATTCAGCATACCTTGTAATATAGGGAATAGTAAGTTTGACAATGCCATGCTAGATTTAGGAGCTTCTGTTAGTGTTATGCCTCTGTCTATTTTTAATTCTCTATCTCTAGGTCCCTTGCAGTCAACTGATGTGGTGATTCATTTAGCTAATAGAAGTGTTGCCTACCCTGTTGGTTTCATAGAAGATGTCTTAGTTAGAGTTGGTGAACTGATTTTCCCTATTGATTTTTATATTTTGAATATGGAAGATGAATTTTCTCAAGGATCAGTTCCCATCATTCTAGGCAGACCCTTTATGAAAACTGCTAGAACTAAGATAGATGTTTATGCAGGCACACTATCCATGGAGTTTGGTGATATAACTGTTCATTTTAATATTCTGGATGCTATGAAATACCCATCTGAAGATCTTTCTGTATTTTGTGCTGAAATAATTGACCATGTTGTTGATGAATACATGACCGATCTTTACTCTAATCTGCATGCCTCTCACTCTTCATGCATTGAGTCTGAAATTGTACTTGATCATATGTCTGAATTTGATGCTGAAAGTGAATCTGAAAGTGATATTGATTGCTTGTCTGGTGGTGGTGTTTTACCTCTGGAGATTGATTTTATAGAGTCAGATAGGACTAACCATGTTTCAGGAAGTACACATACCTCTGACTTTCTTTATGAGGTACAGGCTGAGAAACCATCTCCTTCTACCACTATCCAGCCGACCACACCAGAATTGAAGCCTCTGCCATCAAATTTAAAATACGCTTACTTGGATGATAGCAAAAGTTTTCCAGTGATTATATCTGCCTCCCTTGCTGATGAGCAAGAGGAGAAGTTGTTGTATGTTCTCAAGAAGCATAAGAAGGCTATAGGCTGGACCCTGGCGGACATTCCTGGTATTAGCCCATTAACATGTATGCATCGAATAAATTTAGAGGATGGAGCTAAACCAGTAAGATAGCCACAGAGAAGACTCAACCCGGTGATTCTTGATGTAGTGAAGAAGGAGATAACCAAGCTTTTGCAAGCTGGAATCATTTATCCTATCTCCGACAGCCAATGGGTGAGTCCCGTCTAGGTAGTCCCGAAGAAGACCGGCCTTACAGTGATCAAAAATGAGAAGGAGGAGTTGATTCCTACTCGAGTACAGAACAGTTGGAGAGTCTGCATTGACTATAGGAGGCTGAACCAAGTGACCAAAAAGGACCATTTTCCCCTGCCATTCATTGACTAGATGCTTGAGCGCCTGGCAGGTAAATCTCACTACTGTTTCCTTGATGGTTTTTCTGGTTATATGCAAATTACTATTGCTCCTGAGGATCAGGAAAAGACCACATTCACCTGCCCCTTCGCCACTTTTTCCTATAGGAGGATGCCTTTCGGCCTGTGCAATGCCCCTGGTACCTTCCAGCGGTGCATGATTAGTATTTTCAGTGATTTATTAGAAAATTGCATAGAGGTGTTTATGGATGATTTCACTGTATATGGATCCTCTTTTGATGGTTGTTTGGATCGTTTGGAAAAAGTTTTGAATAGATGCATTGAAACTAACCTTTTTCTAAATTTTGAAAAATGTCATTTTATGGTTGAGCAAGGTATAGTTTTAGGCCACATTATTTCCAATAAGGGTATTGAAGTAGATCCCGCAAAAAATTTTGTTATTTCACAATTGCCTTACCCCTCTTGTGTGCGAGAGGTGCGATCTTTTCTTGGTCATGCAGGATTCTACAAGCGCTTTATAAGGGATTTTAGTAAAGTAGCCCTTCCACTGTCCAACTTGTTGCAAAAGGAGGTGGAGTTTGACTTTAATGACAGATGCAAAGAGGCTTTTGATTGCCTCAAAAGAGCGCTGACTACCACCCCCATCATCTAGGCACCCGTCTGGACAGCCCCTTTTGAGCTTATGTGTGATGCATCAAATTATGCATTGGGGGCTATCCTTGCTCAGAAAATTGATAAATTGCCCAGGGTGATATACTATGCTTCTAGGACTTTAGAGGTTGCCCAAGCGAATTATACTACTATTGAGAAAGAACTTCTAGCCATAGTTTTTGCTCTTGAAAAATTTCGATCTTATTTGCTTGGTACCCGCATTATTGTTTATACTGACCATGCAATTCTAAAGTACTTGTTAAAGAAGGCTGATTCTAAGCCTAGGTTGATCCGATGGATGCTCTGGCTCCAAGAGTTTGACATGGAGATTCGTGATAAGAGCGGAGCACAAAATTTAGTTGATGATCATTTAAGTCGGATCGAACGTGTAACGAATGCGGATTCACCCATTCGGGATGATTTCCCGGATGATCATTTGTATATACTGTATAGTATTTCTGACTCTCTTTCTACTCCCTGGTTTGCTAACATTGTCAATTATTTGGTTGCTTTTGTTTTTCCTCCCTTAGCATCTAAGGCCCAAAAAGATAAAATTAAAAGTGATGCTAAGCATTTTATTTGGGATGACCCCTACTTGTGGAAATTGTGCAGTGATCAGGTAATTAGACGATGCATTCCAGATCATGAGACTGACTCAGTCCTGCAGTTTTGTCATTCTTCCGCACCGGGGGGTCATCTGGGTGTTCAAAGGACAGCTCGCAAAGTGCTTGATTGTGGCTTTTATTGGCCCACCATCTTTAAAGATGCGTGGAAGATCTGCAGCACTTGTGAGTAGTGTCAGAGAGCAGGAAATACACTTACATGGCGACAACAAATGCCTCAGCAACCTATGCTATTCTGTGAGGTGTTTGATGCCTGGGGTATAGATTTCATGGGCCCTTTTCCTGTCTCTTTTGGTTATGTTTACATTCTCCTTGCAGTTGACTATGTTTCAAAATGGGTGGAAGCCAAGCCCACTAGAACTAATGATGCTAAGGTTGTTGCAGATTTTGTCAGATCTAATCTATTTTGCAGGTTTGGAGTACCTAAAGCAATTGTTAGTGATCAAGGAACCCATTTTTGCAATAGAACAATGCATGCCTTGCTTAAAAATTACGGGGTGGTACACAGGGTATCCACACCATACCACCCCCAGACCAATGGACAGGCAGAAATTTCTAATAGGGAGATCAAGAGAATTTTAGAGAAGATTATGCTGCCCAGCAGGAAAGATTGGAGTACCAGGCTTGATGATGCTCTCTGGGCATATCAGACTACCTACAAAGCACCCAAAGGAATGTCTCCTTATCGGGTTGTCTTTGGAAAGGCATGTCATCTTCCAATGGAAATTGAGCACAAAGCATACTGGGTAGTGAAGACTTGCAACTTCTCTATGGATCAAGCTGGTGAGGAAAGAAAGTTGCAACTGAGTGAGTTAGATGAAATCCACCTAGAAGCCTACGAGAATGCCAAGTTCTACAAAGAAAAGACCAAGAAGTTCCATGACAGCGTGATAGTTCAGAAGGACTTCATGGTTGGGCAAAAAGTGTTATTGTATAATTCTAGGCTTGGACTCATGAGTGGTAAGTTGAGGTCTAAGTGGATTGGTCCTTTTGTTGTTACTAATGTTTTTCCTTATGGTACAGTTGAGATCAAAATCGACTCCACAAACAAGAGCTTCAAGGTCAACGGCCATCGACTTAAGCCATTCCTCACGAACCCTTCTTTAGTGGACGTAGTGGTGGAAGAGACTTCCTTACTCCACCCTACTCTTCCTCCACCATGACTTAGGGAGTTCTTCTCTTCCTATCTCCTTCTTTGCTTTTATTACACTTGTCTGATTCTATTTGATGATTTAATTGTTTTTAATCTCTTAATTGTGCTACATTGAGGACAATGTGTTGTTTAAGTATGGGGGGGGGGGGAGTGTTCTTTGGTTTTTGTTAGTTTTGTTGGTTTTGTTAATTTGTTAGTTGTGTTAATTTGTTAATGTTGTTAGTTTCGTCGGATTTTTAGTTTAATATTTTGAGTCAATTTTGTGCGCATATACGACTTTGCATGTTTTTCTTTGAATCATAGGATATGTTCAAGAAATGGGTAATTGTTTTGAAAATAAAAGTTTTTGACATTTTGTGACTTGAAATCTTTGATTCTCCTCTACATTTCATGATAGTTTTGAAAGCTCAATTTGAAAGTGGTGAGTTTAACTTTGTGAGAATTTGAGCCATCCATCATCATAATCATTTGGTGTGTTTTGCCCCATTGATTGCTTGCACAATAGCCTTGGTTTGATTCTTGTTGATGCTTCCTAATTCACATGCATATTTGGATATGATTGAGGCAATTTTGTTCTTATAAGCTTCTAGCCAAATGGACTTACCTTGACTTAATTCCTTTGATAGCCCTTTTGAGCCTTGTTTCCCTTTCCTTGTTTTGAAGCTCACTACAAGCCTTAAGTGAAAAACCATGATATCACCATATCCTTAAGGAATTTTGGAGCTTTGGAATTGTTTTGGGAATAAGTGTGGGGGGTTTTTGTTTCATTGGATAACATGTTTTGTTGGCCATACTTCATGATATATTTTGAGCCATACTTGATGTACATTGCATATTGGTTAAATGTTGGACATGCTGAATATGATGCTGTTTCTCAAAGGCTACAGAGTAATTAAAAAAAATAATTAAAAAAATCGAAAAAAAAAAAGAAGAAGCAGTAAAGTTGAGTGAATAAGATCTTAAATGACAAAAGAATGATGAGACTCTTGGTTCTACTCTTTGTGTTTAAATTTTATCTTTACTTCTTTTTATTTTCTTATGTTTTCTTAATATGCACTTATTCCCCATTACTCCTCTATTCCTTTGGGATTCAGCCACTTATTCCATATTTTTCCATACCTTTTCCTTGGCCCCATTACAACCTTAAAAGACCTTTTGATCCTCATGTGCTTGTGTTTATGGGTTGATTGTCAATTTTAGAATCTTGCCAAGTTTATGTGGTGCTTATTTTCATGGGTGCTTTGAGGGTAAATAGTAGCCTAAACACTTGAGAGATAGAGTGTATATCTTGTGAGGCTTCATCACTTTTCATTCTTGAGCTGATTAACTATTTTGCCATGATTGGGTTGCTTGGATGATTTTCATGAATGTCTTGACTTTTCGGATCTCCTTATTTTAGATGTTACCCATTCCTTTCATTCCTTGATGTTCATTGAGAAATATGTGAATGTTTTTGTTTGTCTCTCTTTGATATCCTTGGATTTTGTTCTTTGTTTCATTTTTCCCAGGAGTGCAAAAGGCTAAGTATGGGGGGGTTTTGATGTGCCATCATTTTCTTCTATTTTCTAAACCCTTTTTGCACCATTTTAATTACTGATTGGTCTTAATTGTCAATTAATTAGGCAGTTTTATTATTTGGCCTTATTTAGCTAATTTCATGTTTTTAATCTAATTTCAGGAATTAATGAAACATTGGGCTTAATCCGGATTTTGGTTGTGGACTTGAAGAGGGCAAATAAAGCAGCGCTTACCTTAGTTAATTTCTAATTAGGAAATTTCGCAATTTTATTTTATGTGGTTCAGTGTTTATTTTGTTTTGGGCCAGAGTATTGTAATAGGGCCTAGTGACTTTGAGTGACTCTTTTTAAATAGCAGCCTTGGGATTCGTGCAAGGCATTCTGTTAGACTATTATTCAGAGCTTAGGGTTTATGGTTTTGAGGTTTTTCTGTTCTATTGCTACTGTTTCGTTCTTAATGCAATTTTCCATTTCCTACTTCTAATTACAATTTCGTTCTTGTTTCTTCTTCTACTTTCATTTACGTTTCTGTCTTCATTTTCGTTTCTGTCTCATTTACGTTTCTGCTTATTTACGTTTCTGTTTATTTACGTTTCTGCTTCATGTTTCATTTACGTTTTCTGTTTGAATCTATGGGAGGCTAATTATTCTGGTGTTGTTTCCTTCTGAGGAAGAAGCCCAACTCTCTTTGAGGTTTCATTTATAATGTGGTTCCCTGGCAGTTTTCCCTTCACCAGTTAACCCAAATTCGTGAACATTAATCAGTACACGCTTCGTGTTCGATTAATTGCCTCTGAGCCTAACTTGCGTTCATGCTTAATGGACGAAGGGCTAACTGGTGTATGTGGTGCCTAATCACGTATTGACAACCCTAAGTTGACTTTAGCTTAGTAAATTGAAATAGGGTTCGATTAAGTGGTTAACTGTTAGGGACGAATTCTCCATAACCCAGGATAAGAGAACGGCTTCTGAATCAGAGGAAACAACCCATTTTTAATATTATTAATTTCGTATTCTAGTTTAGTTGTTCTGCTCCTTAAATCACAAAACAAACAAACCCCTCCCCCCCCCCCCCCCCAATCGTTACTGTTACTGCAAGTATATTATGAACATTTGGTTTATCATTGCTCGTTGGGAAATGACCTAGGATCACTTCCTAGTTACTTCATTTTCATGTTTATTTGATTCGGGTACGGCCTCGATCAGGCATCTAATGCTTTGGGCCATGGAGTAGGGGCAGTCCTTGTATCCCCAGACGATCAGTGTATTCCTTTCACGGCCAGGCTAGGTTTCGATTGTACCAACAATATGGCCGAATATGAAGCGTGCGCCCTTGGGATTCAAGCGGCCATTGATTTTGACGTAAAGCTACTCAAAGTGTATGGATACTCGGCTTTGGTAATACGCCAGTTGAGAGTAGAATGGGAAACTAGGGATCCAAAGTTGATACTCTATCAAACTCATATTTTGAAGTTAGCCGAATTCTTTGACGACATTTCTTTCCACCACATACCTCGGGAAGAGAACCAAATGGCCGATGCATTGGCCACCTTGGCATCCATGTTTCAACTTGCCCCACACGGGGATCTGTCGTACATTGAATTCAGATCTCGGGGCAAGCCGGCACATTGTTGTGCGATAGAGGAAGAGCAAGATGGGAAACCGTGGTATTTCGACATCAAACAATATGTTGAGAACAAAGAATATCCACCAGGGATTTCCGACAATGACAAAAGAACGTTAAGGAGATTGGCTACTAGTTTCTTTGTGAGTGGTACCATCCCGTACAAACGAAACCACGACATGACCCTCCTACGATGCGTAGATGCCAAAGAGACGAACTACATGATTGAGGAAATCCACAGGGGTTCATTTGGGACACATGCCAATGGGCATGCTATGGCCAGGAAGATCCTTAGAGCCGGTTATTATTGGCTCACTACGGAAAGCGATTGTTGCGCCCATGTAAGGAAATGCCATAAATGTCAAGCATACGCGAACAATGTCAATGTTCCGCCACATCCTCTGAATGTCATGTCCGCCCCTTGGCCTTTTTCCATGTGGGGGATAGATGTCATTGGGGCCATTGAACCCGAAGCTTCGAATGGTCATCGCTTCATTCTTGTGGCGATAGATTATTTCACCAAATGGGTCGAAGCGGCTTCTTATACCAATGTCACGAGGAGTGTGGTGGTCAGATTCATAATGAAGGAACTAATTTGTCGATACGGACTCCCTAGGAAGATCATTATTGACAATGGCACCAATTTGAACAACAAAATGATGCAGGAAATGTGCGGGGATTTCAAGATCCAGCATCATAACTCCACCCCTTATCGGCCAAAGATGAATGGAGCTGTAGAGGCTGCAAATAAAAAATATTAAGAAGATTATTCAAAAGATGACAGTGTCATACAAAGATTGGCATGAGATGCTGCCTTTTGCCCTGCATGGATATAGAACCTCGGTACAAACTTCTACTGGGGCAATGCCGTATTCCTTGGTTTATAGGATGGAAGCGGTACTCCCATTTGAGGTAGAGGTCCCTTCCTAGAATATACTAGCGGAATCAGGCCTAGAAGAGTCAGAGTGGGCTCAAGCACGCTACGACCAACTCAAACTTATTGAAGGTAAGCGTTTGACAGCCATGAGCCATGGGCGCCTGTATCAACAAAGGATAAAGAACGCATTCGACAAGAAGGTATGCCCATGCAAGTTCAACGAGGGGGACCTTGTGCTGAAAAAGATATCCCACGCTGTTAAAGATAATCGAGGGAAGTGGGCCCCAAATTACGAAGGACCTTTCGTTGTGAAAAGGGCTTTTTCTGGGGGGGCTCTAGTGCTCACCAACATGGATGGTGAGGAACTACCCACGCCTGTGAACTCCGATGTCGTTAAGCGATATTACGCTTGAAGTCTAGGGCAATTAAGGAAACCGCTGCATGTTCTTTTTATTTTTAAGTTTTTGTTCTTCTTGGTTTCCTCCAGGGATTCCTATCCGCTGTAATTGTCTCGTCACGTATCTTTAAAAGAAGAGAACATGGGTTTGAGGCTTCAGTCCTCACCTTGGTTTTAAACCGTGTGTTAGTTTGTAATAACCTGAGCCCTTTTCGCTCAGTTCATGGGGTGCCCCAAGCGCTTAGTTAAAACTAAACCTAACTAGGTTTCACTAAGAAGATTATTGCATTGAAAACATTCATGCATACGCATACACATGCATATTTTGTGATAATAGGAGCAGAATCGTCTTTGGCCACGGTCAGTGGGCGAGACAAAAGTTAAAGGCAGAAATCAATCAAGGTGAGACGACAACATGGTCACGATTTGCCACACATTGTTGTTTCCTACTTTCAGGTACTTAGGGACGGATGCAAATAGAGGATAGGGTCACGACCGACAGATTGTCGTCTCTTCCCGGCGCTGGACAAGCGGAAAACGTCGCTGCAAGGTAGCCTAGTATCCTTAAAATTCACAGTAATTATTACTATTGTTTGTTTAAAATAAATAATGGATGCCTAATATAACTTGAGCGGGTTCGAGTAAGCGAACGCCAACCTGTAGAGGGCCATGGTTATGTTTCCCCTAAAAAAAATGGCAGGTTTGCTCGCTTGGGCAAGCTGAGCTCGCCTGGGCGAGCAACCCCTGCACCAAAATATTAAAAACGAGGGAGGGGAACATTTTTGCACTCAAAAACTTCCCCCCCCCCCCCCTCATTCTAAAAGAGCAAGGCTTACGGGACTCACGGTTTTTGCTCCCCCAAGCCACCTTTGGTTGCATTTTGCTTTCATTTTTAGTACTCCTACTCACTCCAACAAGTAAGTATTTAATCCTTGAGTTTTTTTAGCTTTCCATTGGTGCATCTTGTTCATCTTTTGGTGCTCTAAATTGTAAGAATGTGCTCAAATTTGTGAGGCAATTTTGGGTTGTTTTCATGCTTGATTTGTTTGAATTGAGGGGTTGTAGGGGATGGCCTTAGGCCTATGTTGCATCCTGAAGTAATGGGGCATGCCACATTGCCCCCACTCTCTTGCTATTCATGCCTAAACATGCACCCACCAAGTGCTCGGTGAAATGCCTCAATGACATATGAATATGGTTTTGTAAGATTGGGATTGTGGGACTGTTTTATATACATAGGGACAGCATAAAGGATTTGAAATGAGTGCCCAAATGCAATTCTAAGCTTAGGAACCCAAGCTCTTAATTTCAATGCAAGGAAGCATGACTTATGCCTAGGAATCTAAATTTTGGTTTTGAATGTGGAAAGGCATGAATATTAGGACATGCTTGAGAGGGTTTTTACTAGAATTTGGTTGCCCCATGAGGAATACTTTGCACCTAGGTAGCATGGAAAATACCTGTCAATGGTATGTATATGTGTAAATATAGGTAGCATGGAAAATACCTTTCAATGGTGTGTATATATGTGAATATATGGCATAAAATACCTTGCAAAGTGTGAATGAGTAGCAAAAAATGCCTTTCAACATATGCATATTTGAGGATAGGTAGCATTAGGAGCCTTTTAGAAAATGTACCCATGTCAAAAATGGCCTGAGGACGCTTCCTAAATGAATATATGATGTGGAATTGTCCCTCAAATGTATATAGATGGCATGGAATTTGCTTTTCAAATGCAAGTATGTGCATGACGTGAGATTAGCTTTCCAATGTGAATGAAACAACAAAAATTTGTATGTTAAATAAAATACTTCAAATGAGTGTAGGTAGTTTGTGATAGCAAAATATTTAGGATATGAACATGTGTAATTTTGACACAATGCCTTGAGCACGAGAATGTGTATTCTTTTCAAAAAAAATATATATATATATATATATATATATATATATATATATGTGTGTGTGTGTGTGTGTGTGTGTGTGTGTGTGTGTATGTGGTAACTAGAATGTTTTGAATGACCTTGTATGTTGACATAAATAGTAGGATCTTTTACGCATACGCATGTTCATAAATGTGTTACATTCAATGTGTGCACGAGTTTGTTCTAAATCAGATAGATTAGCACGTCATTTTTGTGTTAAAATAAGCGTTTTCTTGTAGGCTAACTTTCCAAATGTTTGTCTTCACAGGAAATGGCTCCGAGGAAGCTTTCCACAAAGAGATCTAGGAAGGACGCCGCGACCGAAGGGACTAGTGCCGCTCCCGAGTTCGATAGCCATCGTTTCTGGAGCGCTGAGCACCAGCAGCGTTTCGAAGATATCAAGGGATAGTCCTTCCACCGAGAGAGACGCGTCCAGCTCTGGGACGACGAGTATACAGATTTCCAGGAGGAGATAGCTCGCCGACGTTGGACGTCGCTGGTCACTCCCACGGCCAAGTTTGATCCGGATATAGTTCTCGAGTTTTATGCCAATGCTTGGCCTACAGAGGAGGGCGTGCGGGACATGCGGTCATGGGTAAGGGGCCAGTGGATTCCTTTCGATGCAGACGCCCTCAGTCAGTTCCTGGGATACCCGCTAGTATTGGAGGAGGGCAGGAGTGCAAGTACAGTCAGAGAAGGAACCGGGCCGATGGATTTGACGAAGAGGCCATTGCTTAGCTGCTATGCATACCAGGTCAGGATTTTGCCCGGACCGTTGCCGGGAGACGAGTGCGGATCATGCGCACCAACATGACTACCTTGACCCAGACATGGATGACGTTGCTGCTCAGCAACATCCTGCCCAGCGATCATAATTCCGACCTCCATCTGCCGAAGTGTCAGCTAGTGTATGCCATCCTGACACAGATGAGCGTCCATGTGGCTCAGTTGATCGCTGATGCCATTTATTTATTTGCAGGTATGCCGCCTACCAGGAACCCTCTAGACCTAGATAAGTCTAACAGGGCCCTGGGTTTTCCAGCATTGATCACGGGTCTCTGCCAGTCGTTCGGGGTTCCCATCACACCTAGTAAGGTGATTCGATCGCCGATCACCCAGGCTTTCATAGAGAAGTATTACATGCCTAGACAGGCGCAGGGTGGCGCACCGCTGGCCCCAGACGCACCGCCACCACCTCATCAGGCTGATCCAGCTGGGTCATTTGACACGGAGCGGTATTTACGGCATTTGGTTCGCCAGCAGGCGGCCAACCACAGGGCGCACATGCAGACCCATGACTGTCTCTACCAGCTCAACCTCAGCCTGCAGAGCCAGGGTTTCGCTCCTTTTCCATGCCCTACTCCGGATCAGTTCAGGGCAGAGGTCGCATAGCCCGGAAATTGGCCTGAGGCCTAGGCAGGGGAGGTGCCCGCAGAGGCTCCCGGCGATGCAGATGAGGCCCGCATGGATGAGGAGATGACAGATTTACTCGATTTCTTGGGAAGGAGCGGAGCCACATGACCGGGAGATCCCTAGATCCATATTCTCTTTTATGTTTCCTCTTTTATCTGTTACATATCATTTTATTTTGTATAACTTGAGGGACTAACCTTTGTTTTGTTTTGTTTGACTCTTGTTTTGTGCATACATGTCATTTGAACTGTTACGTTAGTGCTTACTTCGTTGTTGTCAATAGTGTTTGTTGAAATTCCGGAACCGTGTAGAGTTTTCATTTAGGAACTTCGCCCTAAAAATAAAATGAACAAAAATCATGATAACGCCAAAAATAAGAAAAAAAAGGGGAAAAGAGCGTTGTGAACAAATGTCATGTCTATATATATAAAGAAAAGAAAAAGGTTTTTTTTTATATATGTAAAAGAAAAAATGTGTATAGAAGGATTTTGGGTGTGTAAATAATGTGTGAAAAGAAATTCTTGTGTGTGAGCGACGAGTGTATATAAAGAAATTTTTGTATAAACTACAAGTGTGTGTTGGAAAAAATGAAAAAGAAATCTTTGAACAGGAATAGCGTTTGTATATAGACCGTGTTGATGTAAAGAGAAAGAGTTTTAATGCGTATGTATACAGAAAAAGTTCGTCATGTATAGGCATGTAGGTGTACAAAGAAAGTTTTTCTCATAAATGGCAATTGATGTACAGTTTTTTGTGAACATAAAAAATGAAACAAAAAGAAAAGGAAAGAAAGACCTCGAAGGTCGGCATGTTATGGTCATAGGAAGCATAAATCATTTGTAGAGAGCAAACATATCTTTTGGAAAACAAGAGACTGATGCTAAGAGTTTATTTTCCGGAATAACCGAGATAAGAATGGATGAATTCCTTCAACCGATGAAAGAACATAATTTGGAAATATTGGGTCTACTTGTGTAAATCCCAAGCCTTAGTATCACAATGCCATAAACTAGATGCTTGAGTACCCACCTAGCTGTGGCCATGACTAATTTTGCACGTTGTTTCCAAATCATCATTGTTACGCGTGCCTCGTGGAAATAATATGGAAATTCAACCCGAGACCGACCGACACCTTGACACACGAATTTGTTCTGCCCCAGACATCAAGATCGGGCTCGCACGATGAAAAGACCCCGTTGAGACACAACCTTAGGCTACTTTGAACCTTGGCCTATAAAAAGAATCCTCATCCTTTCCCCCGAAGCAAAGGACAGCGGAATCTCCTCAAGGGAGAGCAAATAACGAATGCTAAAACCCAAATTCCTAAAGAAAGAAATGGAGAGGGAGAAATGAAAAGAAAGAAAAGGAAGAAATGAAAAGAAAGAAAAGGAAGAAATGAGAGGAAAGGAAAAGAAGGATTCTCGATCAAAGATCGGAAGAAAGTAAAAAGGAAAAGATCGGAGGAAAACAGAATAATTCCCGATCAATGAAAGAAAGATAACAGAGGATCTTCAGACCAGATAAATTTTCGGCGAGGTAAATGACTGTCGGCAAAGGAAAACCCATTTTTAAGTGGTTCTTCCTTTGGGATTGCCATTCAAAGTCGTTCTCGACTGGAGATATCCCGTCCCACCTAAACTAAGAGGAAAAGACCGAAACACCCAGCTTCCTCTCCAAAACACTACCTTCGAGAAAATCCTATTGGTACGTGATCGTGCGTGTGTTCTTTTGGTTCGATAGGAAATCGTGTGCAAAATAAAGTCATGGTGCAGTTATGGTTTGGGATTAGGGTAAAACACTTGCCTGTGTGAGATTTTATACACTATGAGTGATTTATTCCCAGTTTCGGTTTGACCCGACGTTTCCCCTGAATGTTCATTTAAAAGCTAAATGTTGACATCCTGCCCTTCATTTTCGGTTACAAGGAAAATTGCTTTTGGCATGGGTATATTGCTTCTCTAAAATATGGTACTCTCGCGAATGATTTATTTTTCTTTGCTAAAAGCATGTTTGCCTTTTTAGGTGGAAAAAACATGGTGGACCATTCGGTCCTGCTAACATATCTTATTCGGAGACCCATGAATTGATTGCCTAGCGTTGTTCATGTCTCCTCCACCATCGAGTCTGGAGCCCCGCGAATTGATTGCCTAGCGCTGTTTGCCTATCCTCCACCCTCAAATCTTGTTCGGAGACCCATGAATTGATTGCCTAGCGTTGTTCATGTGTCCTCCACCATCGACTCTGGAGCCCCGCGAATTGATTGCCTAGCGCAGTTCACCTATCCTCCACCCTCAAATCTTATTCGGAGACCCATGAATTGATTGCCTAGCGCTGTTCATGTGTCCTCCACCATCGAGTCTGGAGCCCCGCGAATTGATTGCCTAGCGCTGTTCGCCTATCCTCCACCCTCAAATCTTGTTCGGAGACCCATGAATTAATTGCCTAGCGCTGTTCATGTGTCCTCCACCATCGAGTCTGGAGCCCCGCGAATTGATTGCCTAGCGTTGTTCGCCTATCCTCCACCCTCAAATCTTATTCAAAGACCCATGAATTGATTGCCTAGCGTTGTTCGTATGTCCTCCACCATCGAGTCTGGAGCCCCGCGAATTGATTGCCTAGCATTGTTCGCCTATCCTCCACCCTCAAATCATATTCGGAGACCCATGAATTGATTGCCTAGCGCTGTTCATGTGTCCTCCACCATCGAGTCTGGAGCCCCGCGAATTGTTGCCTAGCGCTGTTCGCCTATCCTCCACCCCAAAATCTTATTCGGAGACCCATGAATTAATTGCCTAGCGCTGTTCATGTGTCCTCCACCATCGAGTCTGGAGCCCCGCGACTTGATTGCCTAGCATTGTTCGCCTATCCTCCACCCTCAAATCATATTCGGAGACCCATGAATTGATTGCCTAGCGCTGTTCATGTGTCCTCCACCATCGAGTCTGGAGCCCCGCGAATTGATTGCCTAGCGCTGTTTGCCTATCCTCCACCCTCAAATCTTTTTCGGAGACCCATGAATTATTGCCTAGCGCTGTTCATGTGTCCTCCACCATCGAGTCTGGAGCCCCGCGAATTGATTGCCTAGCGCTTTTCGCCTATCCTCCACCCTCAAATCTTGTTCGGAGACCCATGAATTCATTGCCTAGCGTCGTTCATGTGTCCTCCACCATCGAGTCTGGAGCCTCGCGAATTGATTGCCTAGCGTTGTTCGCCTATCCTCCACCCTCAAATCTTATTCGGAGACCCATGAATTGATTGCCTAGCGCTGTTCGTATGTCCTCCACCATCGAGTCTGGAACCCCGCGAATTGATTGCCTAGTATTGTTCGCCTATCCTCCACCCTCAAATCTTATTCGGAGACCCATGAATTGATTGCCTAACGCTATTCATGTGTCCTCCACCATCGAGTCTGGAGCCCCGCGAATTGATTGCCTAGCGCTGTTCGCCTATCTTCCACCCTCAAATCTTGTTCGGAGACCCATGCATTGATTGCCTAGCGTTGTTCATGTGTCCTCCACCATCGAGTCTGGAGCCCCGCGAATTGATTGCCTAGCGCTGTTCACCTATCCTCCACCTTCAAATCTTATTCGAAGACCCATGAATTGATTGTCTAGTGCTGTTCATGTGTCCTCCACCATCGAGTCTGGAGCCCCGCGAATTGATTGCCTAGCGCTTTTCGCCTATCCTCCACCCTCAAATCTTGTTCGGAGACCCATGAATTCATTGCCTAGCGCTGTTCATGTGTCCTCCACCATTGAGTCTGGAGCCCCGCGAATTGATTGCCTAGCGCTGTTCACCTATCCTCCACCCTCAATCTTATTCGAAGACCCATGAATTGATTGCCTAGTGCTGTTCATGTGTCCTCCACCATCGAGTCTGGAGCCCCGCGAATTGATTGCCTAGCGCTTTTCGCCTATCCTCCACCCTCAAATCTTGTTCGGAGACCCATGAATTCATTGCCTAGCGCTGTTCATGTGTCCTCCACCATCGAGTCTGGAGCCCCGCGAATTGATTGCCTAGCGCTTTTCGCCTATCCTCCACCCTCAAATCTTGTTCGGAGACCCATGAATTCATTGCCTAGCGCTGTTCATGTGTCCTCCACCATTGAGTCTGGAGCCCCGCGAATTGATTGCCTAGCGCTGTTCACCTATCCTCCACCTTCAAATCTTATTCGGAGACCCATGAGTTGATTGCCTAGCGCTGTTCATGTGTCCTCCACCATCGAGTCTGGAGCCCCGCGAATTGATTGCCTAGCGCTGTTCACCTATCCTCCACCTTCAAATCTTATTAGGAGACCGATGAATTGATTGCCTAGCGCTGTTCATGTGTCCTCCACCATCGAGTCTGGAGCCTCGCGAATTGATTGCCTAGCGTTGTTCGCCTATTCTCCACCCTCATATCTTATTCGGAGACCCATGAATTGATTGCCTAGCGCTGTTCATGTGTCCTCCACCATCGAGTCTGGAGCCCCGCGAATTGATTGCCTAGCATTGTTCGCCTATCCTCCACCCTCAAATCATATTCGGAGACCCATGAATTAATTGCCTAGCGCTGTTCATGTGTCCTCCACCATCGAGTCTGGAGCCCCGCGAATTGATTGCCTAGCGCTTTTCGCCTATCCTCCACCCTCAAATCTTGTTCGGAGACCCATGAATTCATTGCCTAGCGTCGTTCATGTGTCCTCCACCATCGAGTCTGGAGCCTCGCGAATTGATTGCCTAGCGTTGTTCGCCTATCCTCCACCCTCAAATCTTATTCGGAGACCCATGAATTGATTGCCTAGCGCTGTTCGTATGTCCTCCACCATCGAGTCTGGAACCCCGCGAATTGATTGCCTAGTATTGTTCGCCTATCCTCCACCCTCAAATCTTATTCGGAGACCCATGAATTGATTGCCTAACGCTATTCATGTGTCCTCCACCATCGAGTCTGGAGCCCCGCGAATTGATTGCCTAGCGCTGTTCGCCTATCTTCCACCCTCAAATCTTGTTCGGAGACCCATGCATTGATTGCCTAGCGTTGTTCATGTGTCCTCCACCATCGAGTCTGGAGCCCCGCGAATTGATTGCCTAGCGCTGTTCACCTATCCTCCACCTTCAAATCTTATTCGAAGACCCATGAATTGATTGCCTAGCGCTGTTCATGTGTCCTCCACCATCGAGTCTGGAGCCCCGCGAATTGATTGCCTAGTGTTGTTCGCCTATCCTCCACCCTCATATCTTGTTCGGAGACCCAGGAATTGATTGCCTAGCGCTGTTCATGTGTCCTCCACCATCGAGTCTGGAACCCCGCGAATTGATTACCTAGTGCTGTTCGCCTATCCTCCACCCTCAAATCTTATTTGGAGACCCATGAATTGATTGCCTAGCGCTGTTCATGTGTCCTCCACCATCAAGAGTGGAGCCTCCGGTGACTGGGAAATGTGGTTTTTGTTATTTTCCCGATCGGTTCTTTCGCCAAACATGTGTATATATGTATATTATGTTATTGGTGTTTTTTGTTGTTTGTGTTTGTTTTGTGCAGAGAAAGAAGAAGGAGAGACGAGAGTCGTCATAGACTAATCACGGAAAGGGCGAAGACGGATGAAATCAGTGTTTTATCTTTGGTTTCCTCTTATCTCCGATAAAAGGTATGTAAAGAGGGGCAACTTTCATACCCTAATTTCGTCCGAGGACTATTGTTTGATGGCATGCAACCTTTGATTGACCGCTTCGAGGTACTTGGCAGTCTTTATTGCACAATATGTGAAGTTCTGAGATGTGCCAGAAATCAAAAGGAAGCATTTTTACGCAATCCGTGAAGTTCCGTAACGTGCCGGAAATCAAAAGGAAGTATTGTTACGCAATCCGTGAGTTTCTGTAACTTTTCATAAGCTAAAAAAGGAGTAACTACATGATCCGTAAGGTTCTGTAACCTTACGGAAAGAAAATAAGTATTGTTACAAAATTCGTAAAGTTTCGTAACGTTACGGAAAAAGAGTCACCAAAAAAAAGTAAAGGGGGTGCAAATAGCAACCAGGCCCACTTGGGCCTTCCAGATTCTTCCTCCAGAAGGCGGTTGCTTCTAGAGGAAGCAACCTAGCTCGCCTGGGCGAGCTGGGTGGCAAGCTCCTCCCCTATTTTGTTATAAATAGAGGGAGGAGTGAAGAAGGAAAGGGTTCAACCTTCTTGGCACTTCGTATTCACTTGAAATTACTGAGGAAAATTGTTTCCGCGAAGAAAATCCAAGCCGAGGCATTTCCGTAACGTTTCCGTGGGTGATTTCGCGAAGATTTTCAACCGTTCTTCGTCATTCATCGTCCATTCTTCATTGTTCTTTGGTCTTCAACCGGTAAGTACCCGAATTCGAACTTTTCAATTCATTCTATGTACCCGTAGTGGTCCCCATTTGTTTCGTGTACTTTTATTCTCATTTCATTTACTTTCTGTACCCCCTTTTGACGTGCTTCAGTCATTTACTTAAGTCACTTTCTCACCTAATCAAAAAATAAAATAAGTTTCCACCGATCATTTGATTTGTAATATCCGTTAATTTCCATTCGGTCGTGCCGTAACCACGTTGGAAATCAAAAAGAGGTAAAATAATAATATAATAATAAAAAATATCTTTTAGTAAAATAAAGCAAAAAAATCAATCGGACGTTTCTCTTTGGGATTTTCTCTTTCCTAATTGAATTGACTAATAACTAAAGTGAAACTAAGGCTAAAATCAACTCGCAAAGTCAAGCTCGTCCGCGAAAAATCACTAAAAAAGGATTTTAAGATTCAATACCTCAGTTTTTCTTACCAAGTAAAAAGGATCATTTTTAAGGTCCAACGCCTTAAAATGACCACCTTCCAAGTAAAAAAGAATCGCTTGATTCGCCCTTAAAAAATAACTACGTAGGTCTGATTTCCTCTTCGATGGAGGGTACGTAGGAGCAAGAGCCGCGCTTTTGTCGACCCCAAAAATAAAAAAGAAATAAAAGTTAGGGTAACATAATTTCACACAATTCTAAAAATAAGGTTGTTGTCCTTTGAGACAAACGTGAGAGGTGCTAATACTTTTCTCAAACGTAAATACAACTCCCGAACTTGGAATATTCTTTATGACCGGTTTCCTTCGGTTTTTCTGACGTTTTCCACAAATAAACGTTGGTAGCGACTCCGCGCATTTTCCTCCTTTGGAAAACGCTCCCGTGAGCCTCACCCCGCTCGCCCACAAAAGGGTAGGTTGCGACATACACATTCCAACCGCTGGGATTTGCAATATAACATCTGGTGTATGAGATATGATATTTTAACCGAAGCAATAAAATTTGAGCTGGATCAGCTCACCCAGGCGAGCCAAATTTCGCCTGGGCAAGTGTTACAGGCTACAAATATGTCCAGCAGCATAAAAGAGCCATTTCTTTCTCCTTCTCTTCCACTAAACCCTCCCCCAACACCCCCAACCTCCTCCTCCACCACCACTGGTCACCGGTGACCGCCATGAGCCGCCTTTGCTTGTCGTCGGACCACCACACGGAGAAGAACATTTTAATCGGAGTGGAATCTTCAAAACTCAACTCAAGAATTCGTTAGAGAACGAAGCCTCCAATACTTCCTTTGAAGTTTCTTCGAGGTAATCATGATTTCTTAGCCTTCTCCTTGTTAGTTTGAGCCTATCTTTGCATCTCTTTTGACTTGGGAACCATTATTAGATGGTTTTACACTTCCTTTGAAAAACCCTTGAAAAAGAGACGTTGTAAAAGTTGCCTTTTTCTAAAATAGACTTTGTTTTTGTACCATTTGTTGAACCCTGGTCACAGTGGCATGATTAGAATTTCAAAATGACCTCTCTTTGATATGAATCTCAAAACACCCCTTTAGTCTCTTTTTAAATTGAATGGGTATTTGACCCCAAAATTTAATATTAACCTTGTCTTTGAAATCTATATTGAATTATCTTTGATTTGGTATATAGAGCTCTGCGTTTGGACGAACGGATGTGAACCTAAGAGATCTTAGAACAATGTCGCAAGGAACTATCAAAGAGATATAGATAGGTGAGGGTAGTTTATTGTTTGTTTACAGCTTTTGATACCATAGTTGGGGTCAGGGAACCCAATTATGGGGATGTATGTATGTCCTTGTACATGCTGGTTTTCAAGAAAAACTGTGTTTCTAACTAATGGGATGTGATATATTTGTTATTGATGTGCATGTTAGTTTTCAAGAAGAACTATGTTTTTAACTAATGGGATGTGATAGGTATGTTATTGATGATTGAAATTGTCAATGATGTTGTTGTTGTATTGATTGGAATTTTTGGGAAAAGTCTTAATTATAGAAGAGACTTTGTCCAAAATTTTATATTTGTTCTTCTATTTACTTCTTTATTAAATTTTAAATGGGCATAAGAGTTTGTTTTGAATACCATAGTTTTCCTCTTTAATTTAGAATTTTCCTTAAAAATATGAGTCTCATGGTATTATAGATTGTTGTTGTATGAGGTTTATGTTGCCTAAAGACCTGGGGAATGTGAATCCCAGACATGAATTTATATGTATGTATGTGGAATGTGATTTCTTGTGATGTTGATGATGATGTTGAGATGAGATGATGTTGATGTTGATGATGTTATTGTGATGATATATGTTGTGTATGTACATGGGGGGGTGGTGACCATGTTGGATATCCCTAGAGGGGGAAATAGAGTGTTTTAAAGAGTTTTAAGCATTCCTGGAGAAAGAAGGGGATGGCTTAGAATCTTTAATTATCCATGGTCAGTGCATTGATGATGCTCATGTTTCATACTTCATATTGCATGGAAATAGTATAAAATTTGTCAGTAAGTACTCGTAGTTTTTCATGAGGAAAAATACTTGTACTTGGGGGCATGTCACTCGGTCTAGAACTTCCTTGAGACCCAAGTTGATCACCATAGGGGGAGTTGCCTGTGCACGATAGAGTGACCTCGACACTTGTTGTTGGATCGAGTGGCCTCAGAATAATTAAGAAGGGGAGGTTGAATTAATTATTCCTAAACCTTTACTAATTAAAAAATTACTCTTTTAAGGCTTTTACTAAATTGTTAAGAGAATGAGGAGTAGAAGAGAAACTTAACAGAAAGTAAAAGCGGAAATTAAATGCACAGCAGAAAGTAAAAGAGTAAGGAAGAAGGAAACAAACACACAAGAGTTTTTATACTGGTTCGGCAACAACCCATGCCTACATCTAGTCCCCAAGCGACCTGCAGTCCTTGAGATTTCTTTCAACCTTGTAAAAATCCTTTTACAAGCAAAGATCCACAAGGGATGTACCCTCCCTTGTTCTCTTTGAAACCCTAGTGGATGTACCCTCCACTAGAACTGATCCACAAGAGATGTACCCTCTCTTGTTCTCAGTCAAACCCAAGTAGATGTACCCTCTACTTGTACCACAAAGGATGTACCCTCCAATGTGTTAAGACAAAGATCTCAGGCTGTTAAACCTTTAATACTTTGTGAATGGGGATACAAAAGAAATCTCAGGTGGTTAGTCCTTTGAACACTTTTGTATTAGGGAATGGGAAGAATCAAAAGAATTCTCAGACTGTGTCATTTTGAATTCTTTGACAAGGGAGAAGGGAGACACAAAAGAATTCAGACGGTTAGTCCTTTGTTCTTTTGGAAAAGGGAGAAGAGAGATACAAAAAGAATTCAGGAGGTTAGCCCTTGGCGAATTCTTTTTGGCAAAGGAAGAAGAGATGAAAAGAATGAATAGCACAAGTTTTCAAGGTTTAGATAACCAGAAAACTTTAGAAAGCTTTTGACAAAGAAAGAAGAAGAAGAAGTTCAAAGAGACTCAGAAATCAATGTGAAAAATTGCTTGTGTAAAGAATGAATTGGAAAAGATAGATCTTGAAATGCAAAACAAAGCCTTGTTTTTATAGACTCTTCATGTCTGGTCAAGAGAACCATTTTGAAGAGTTATAACTTTTAGAAAAACTTAAAACCAATTTGAAAAAGTCAAAAACCATTTGAGGAGTTACATCTTTTGATTTTTTTCAGAAACAGTCACTGGTAATCGATTACCAAATAAGTGTAATTGATTACAGAAAGATTTTATGTGAAAGGATGTGACTCTTCACATTTGAATTTGAATTTCAACGTTCAAAGGAACTGGTAATCGATTACCAAAACATTGTAATCGATTACAGCTTTTTGAAATTAATTAGAACGTCGTAAATTCAATTTGAAAACTTTTTCAAAACAATTTTGCTACTCGTAATCGATTACAACAATCTGGTAATCGATTACCAGAGAGTAAAAACTCTTTGGTAAACATGTTTTGAGAAAAATCATGTGCTACTCAATTTTTGAGAAAAACTTTTCATACTTATCTTGATTAAGCCTTCTCTTGATTCTTGAATCTTGAGTCATGAATCTTGATCTTGATTCTTGACTCTAAACTTTCTTCTTGAGTCTTGAATTCTTCTTGATTCTTATCTTGAACTCTTCAATTGTTCTTGATTCACTTGAGTTGTTCTTTGATTGATCTTTGAGCTTTTTGTCATCACCTTTGTCATCATCTTTTGTTATCATCAAAACACCTTTCAATCACCTTTGATTCACCATGAAGCTTTGCTTCTACACTTGCTGCCTAGTTTTTCCAAGTGAGAGTGTCATGTGGACACGCTTAGGCTATTTTCGGATAAATGGTACCACATTGCATTTTAGAGTTGAGTCAGGTACATGCATCATTTTGAGCATATATGATTTGAATTATGGAAAAGTTGATGACTAGTTTGTTAAGTGTATGTTGAACCAATGGGTTATTAAGAATGATTGTGGTCATTGTTATTGTTTTCTTGTTAATTATTGTCTTTTGGTGTTTGTTGATCTTTTATAATAAACTCACCTTTGCAATTTTTGTACCATGTGATTGGTGTCTGTGATGATCTCGAACTTTCATTCGTGGAAGCAGATGAGCAGTAGTAGGTGACTTGGAGGGAAGTCTTTTGTTGGAGCTACCAAGCCAACGTGATAACATTGGAATTTATTTTGGGGGACAGTTGTGTTTTGTTATGAACTCTTCCTTAGTTGGTTCCTTGAATCTTTTTGATTGGGCATGTAAGTCCCAAGTTTAGATATATGTAAAAAAATCTGAATTATGTTCTGACATTTGAAAATGTGTAGTGGTGTATAATATATATATATATATATATATAAGTATGTAGTTGTTCACGTGTTTGTGAGTTGTTTGATGAATGTACATTGCGAAAAATTTACCATCATTTTCACAATCAAATTAATGGAGCTTTCACCTAAAAATTGAAATGTCACATTTTATAGTAAGTGACATCGTAGCGACAAGGCGAGTCATTACAGGTGTCTCGATCTACCTTGAACTTCCACTTTATCTCTTCTTTTGTCTACATCGTGATTCCTATGTTGCTCCTCTTGGTGTCCTTCGGGTCTTGTTCCTGCTTGGTGGTTGTTCGGCCTTTTAACAAATTGGGCTAAGTACCCATCTTGTATAAGCTCTTCTATCTTGTCCTTTAGGGCTCAGCAATCTTCTGTGTTATGACTGATACCATGATGGCACCTATAGTATTTGGTCGTGTCTAACCCCGGCCTAGGAGGTTTCATCGAGGGTAGCCTGATGGGTACCTCCAAGTTGAAAGCTTCCTCAAGGATTGTAGGTGTGATTGGTCGTCAAGGGTGTGTATCGCTTATACCTGGGCCTTTTTAGGAAAGGCTGGTGCTTTTCTGGCTTGTACCTCTTATCCTACACGTGTGAGTCAGTCTTGGTGCTTCCTTCTCGCTTGTCGTGCTTTTGTTTAGGTTGTTTGACTTTTTTCCTAAATTTGAACATTTCTTCCATCTGGATGTAGCCCTTGGCTTGTTTGTGCAACTCATCCATGCCACCAAGTTTTTTGGACAAACTGTCTGGGAACTTGTCAGGTTGTAGGGTGAGGAGCATGGAATGCAATGCTACCTTTGGGTTAAGATTTCAAATTTGGACGGCAATGCGCCCAAATCTGTCCATGAATTTTCTGAGGGACTTGTCGTTTGCTTGTCGCAAACTGGCCAAAGCGGTAGAGGTCATGCAATGAGACTGGCTAGTTGTGTATTGTGCATCGAAGCGTTTGACGAGGGTGTCGAAGCTACCTATGGATCTTGGTGGGAGTCCACCATACCAGGTCAATGCCACCCCCTTGAAGAATGTTGGGAAGACACGACATAGGATCGCATTGTCATTAGTGTATAGATGTGCCTGAGTAAGGAAGGCATCCAGATGCTCGTCTAGATCAGTGGTTTCATCATATGGCTCCAAGTTGAGTGGTTTCCAACCTAAGGGTATGTTCGTTTCCATGATGTGGTCGACAAAAGGGTGCCGACGAGTAGTCCACCCTGCTGGACGGTGCATGTGGGAGAGACTTAAATCATCTGGAGTGTTGACTATGCTTCAGGGGTGTATTTCCCCTTAGGTGTGCTCAGGCAATGTGTAAGCAGAGTGCTTGTTGCCCTGGGGATGTCTGATGCGAGCCTCCAGCTAATCATGGTCAGCCTTTAGCTTTCTCAACTCTTCCTCATGGCATCACTCCATCTTTGTAATACAGTTTTGGAGTTGCTAAAAAGTATCTATGTATGTCATGGTTGTTGGTGAAGGGTTGGAGCCTTCAAAAGGGGTCTTGTGTCTGAGACTAGACCGAGTGCTAACCATGGGTGAAAAAGAGAGATAACAAGAGACCACAGGGTATGTTTTACTGCAACCCCACAGTGGGCAACAAATGTACTTACCAAAATCCATAGATGGTGCATGTCAAGGTGGACGTGACTAAAGTGAGCTCCCAGACTTCACACGTCGGCTTTGAAAGTTTCCTTTGTTAAGAGGGCAAGAGGGGGGACCTACAAAACAAGGTGCCATACCCTAATTTTGTTCGTGGGCTATCATTCATGGATATTTTGATTCTCGCTAGCCGAATTGAGTTGTTCGACACCAATTACCGTGCAAAACAAAAGATCATTCAATGTTTTGGTCAAGAATGCGGAAAATACCCAAGGGAAGGGGCAAAAAGGTCATTTTAGGAATTTTCTGGGCTTTGGCTCGCCTGGGCCCCCAAATAGCTTAGGGGTGAAGTAACCAGCTCGCCTGGGCGAGCTGTAAGACCACCAAGTGCCCTCATTTTTCTATAAATAGGCATGAGGGAGGCTGAGGAAGGGGTTGGACATTCAATATTAAGAGGATTTTGAGAGAAATTAGAGAGAATAAGAAGAAAGAAGAGAAAAACGAGGCCAAAGCGCTACCGAATTGCGACCGTAATCGACTTCTACATCATTCTTCGTTCGGTGTTCTTCATTCGTCATCCGGCTAGTAATTTTTTTAAGGATTTGGATACGGTCTATGCACCCTTAGGGGTCCTCTTTGTTGCTTTGTGCACCTTCATCTCATTCTTCAACCATCAGTAATCTATTTTCTTCTTGTAAAGTAAATTTCAACCGATCATTTGTGTCGTAAATCATATTTTTAAAGAGATTGAAAGTTAATAAACAAAACCAAGATAAAACCAACTTATAACTAATTTCTTTTCATCAAATATCGCTTGAGATTGTTTCAAGGTCCAACGCCTTAACGATTCTCTCCTCTTTTCAAAAATCAAAAGATCATTTCAAGGTCCAACGCCTTAACGAATCTCTCCGCTTTTCAAAATTTAAAACATCGTTTCAAGGTCCAACGCCTTAAATGACTTTTGTTCGCAATTAAAATCAATCTTTCAAAAAAAACATAAAGTCAATTTAACACGTGAACTTTCAGACATAAAGAACTACGTAGGTCTGAATTCCTCATCGCACCTGAGGATATGTAGGAGCAAGGGCAACACCCTTGTCAACCCCAAAAAAATAATAAACATAAAAAGGAAAAATACATAATTTTGAAGTCATGTTTCGCACACTCGATTAAAGACTATCGTCCCTTGTGACGAGCGCGTGGGATGCTAATACCTTCCCCGTGCGTAAACAACTCCCAAACCCTTATAGATAAAGTTAGAGATAATATGTAGCTTAGAGATAAAAGCTAGTAGATAATTGTACCTTATAGATAATGTGTGGCTTTGTAGATAATTAACTACCTGCCAAGAGATAAAGAGGTTGCAATATATTCAAATAATAAGAGATTAGAGATAACCTGTCAGTTAGGGAGCCCGACTACTAAGGGTCGAACGTCTGTGCACCTGTGGCAAGGCTGACATGGAGGGTTGACACGTGTCTCAAAGTGCCACATAGGATGCCACGTGTATTTTGTGGACCCTAGACGATGCAGTTATACATCTGAGTCTAAAAGACACTCTAAACTGTTGTTCTTATTCAAACATACTGAAATGCATGTATCAAATAATTATTGCGAGCTCACAACCCGAAAAGGTAAAGGTTTGATTTTCTTAATTTTATTTAAGGTTGACTCTTGTATACAAAATTTATTAATGTCAATATTAAGAAAGGTGCTGGAACCCTATATGGAAACAGCAACACATCCTGAAAATTATGAAGACTCTATTCTTTCCAGTGAACCTATGGAAGTGCAATGGTAGGTGACCTATTGCTAACTCTAGTAATTACCTGGTTGGTTTAGTTAAACTAAATTAATTTTTGTTTCTTCACAGTTGCATCAATGTGGAGCACCAGTTTCTCAGCCAATTGCTCATGTTACCTACATGTGGCAACCAAGTTCCCGACAAAATATGTGTACTGAACTAGATGGAACTAATCATTATACTTCTTTTGGACAGCATGATATTTGTAACAATTCAAACAAACATGGTGTTTAGCTAAGTGAAAAATGAAATATGGTTCTTCATTCAGATGCCTTTGGGTGTGGATGCATGCTTCCGCCTTTGAAGAAGGATATGATAATCTATAGATTGCCTGCCAAACAGAGGCTCACTTTCTTCTTTAGCTTCTTCTATGGAATTGTATTTTATTTTTCATAATTTGTGTTATAAACCCAAAATCAAAGTCTGAGATTTCAGATAGAAAGAACTAAGAAATCATATTTGTGTCAATAACGAAAGCACGAACGAGAGGATTCTCCTTCTAAATGAATCTAACTTTCTTTTCCCAAATACTAAGTGTAATGTCTAAGGTCCACAAAATACATGTGGCACCCTGATGTAAACCCATTTGCACAAAGGTTAAGGATGGATCTTCAAAGGTTTTTTTGTACTTGTATGAAAATTCAGAAAATGGACTGGATAAGGAGAGAGAAAGTGGCGAGTTTATGGAGGGCTGAATGGAATGGATTTGGTTCAAAGTCTGAATGTGTTTGGATGGAGAAAGAAGGAGAATGAAGAAGGTGGTTGGAAGAATCATTCCTCAGGAATTAGTGTCATGCACAAGGTGGTTAAAACTCAATTCAATGTGTGTGTTTTTATTAGAAAATGCATAGCCCATAAATAGAAATGGCATCAAGTTGGTTACAAAAGTGAGAAGTTGAAATGATCACCAATAACAACAATTGATGGTGTCATTATACCTAATTAAAACTAGAATTAAGACACAAAACATGTGGAAAAATGCACAACTCCTGGTTAGCCAAGAGGTAGCCACAAGCCTAGAGTTTCCACCTTATTAAACCTTAATTTCTTCAAAAAAACAAGCCCATAGGTGGTGCAAATCCAAAGAGAATTGATAGTCACTTTAACACAAGTTTGGGCCTTTATTTCAACTAACAAAATGCTAATAAAACCACTCAACAAAGGTGGCGCCCTCTACTCTTCTTGGAACATGATGCAATTGACAATCCGAAACTTCTCCACTTGTAACTTGGGCCTAAATTCAAATAGCATGGTTAACACTTGTTGAAGAGCTTCCTTGGCCTTCTTTGTTCTAGCCATTGTCATAGGTCCTCCAAGTCCTTCTAAAGGTTTTTTGCCCTTAGTCATTGCCTTGTCCTCATCACACCCTACATAGCACTCTAAGACACGTGTCAACCCTCCACGTCAGCCCTGGAATAGGAGCACGGACACTCAGCCCTTAGCAACCGGGCTCCCTACCTGACAGGTTATCTCTAATCGATCAATATTTGAATATATTTGAATCTCTTTATCTATTGGCAGGTAGTTAATTATCTACAAAGTCACACATTATCTACAAGGTACAATTATCTTCTAGCTTTTATCTATAAGCTACAGTTTATCTCTAACATTATCTACTAGTTGTCGGCTATTATCTATAAGTTCAGAATTGTCTGCAAAGGCTATTACAGCCCCTACAAACAAGGACCCGCAGTTACGCTCCACTCCTATAAATATCAGGTTCCATCGAGCCCTCAACACATCCAACACACTCCAACACATGAGCAACACACTTGTGCACATCTCTCTCTATCACTCACTCGAGCTTACATACACTCATATACTTGTTTTATTCTCCTCACTCATATACTTGAGCGTCAAAGTCCTTTGTTTTGCAAGCTCCCCCTCCTGTCCTCTTGACAAAGGTCACTCTCAAAGTTGACGTGTGAAGCCCAGGAGCCCACTTTGGCCACATCTACCTTGACATGTCCTGGCTCTGGATTTTGGTAAGTACACTAAGTAACAATGCAGAATGAGTGATCTTATACTTCCCTTCTGCTATTTAAGCTAGCCACCAAACTAATTCAGTAACTAACTAATATTAAACCAAACCTAACTACTTCTATATCTACTCTAACTACTTTGGCTTATTTTCCTTTATTTTTCTGTCATGGCCTTCATGAGCCTATCAATATGTGTACTTGATAAACATAAAAACTGGGAAAGATTTGTGAAACCAATTCTCCCCCAGGTTTATGTTACAAATAATTTGATTTTACTGTGTTATTCTTTGTCATTGTCCCTTTGAAATGCTTTCATGTCTATGGCACTTTTGGGTGGTGGGACCTAATATGGATTTGTATCTAAGCTGATAGTGTAAAGATTCAGATGATCATAGGTCCTTTTGTCTCACAAGCTTGTCATTATTTCTTTAACAAATTAGTATTAATCCTACTACAAAACTGCTTAAATGTAAAAGTTGAAAAAATGTTATATTGTTAGATAACAATTCTTGTGAGATGAATCACTATTTGGTTGGTGTTGCTTGGCCAAGGTTTTAATTTCCGTGCTGAAGTTGAAGAATATAACTGTAAACTATATATAAACTCACTCACAATATATGCTTTGTTTTATTCAGATGGGGAAGAGGGCATCTCAATTTTTCCCTTGAGGGGAGGGTCAACTTGCAATATTAGAATTATTTGGATTAGGGACATTTCAACTTCTTAAAAAAAATATTGCATCCTGTTGGAAGGTTTGTTATTTAAATTAGACAAAATATTTTCCTTTTTTAACGTAAATGATCTGAAATGGCTTATTTTTCTTCTTGGCATTACAATATTTCAGAGAATTATTGCCAATTAAAGAAACATGTGGCTATTGAAGAAGAGTCTGTTTCTCAGAACAGAAATTCATCCATACTGAAAAATGAGCATTATTTTTCTTCTTGTGCTATGTAATCTCTTAATGTCAAGGATCCTTGAGAATTGCCCTGAAAGAAACTGTTGTTGCAGTGGAGCCCATTTCAACTAAAACTGCCAGAGATGCACAAGAAACTAAATACAAAGAGCGTTCTGAATTGGGAGGAAAATTGGAAGAGAATAATTTCCATTATCATGGTCAAAAATTGAAGATAGCCATTCTGATATTGATGATCTATGGTATGCTACCACCAGAGGGTTGAGGTCCTCAGTGGAAGACAGTGTCCTTTCCAAGGAGAAACACCATGAACGTATGGTTAATTTCTGCCTTGATGATATAGATTCTGGAGAGGCCATCTCTTCAACTAAGGTGCAGTGCTCGATATCTTCCCTTATTCTTCTTTTAAAAAATGATATGAAGGAATTGATTATAGGGTAACTTCTTTGATCTATTTTTCCTTTTATTTTGTTTGAAATTACTGATGTTGTCTATGAACTCTATCTAGTACTATTGCGTAGCCTTTATTCTTGAAAACAAATGATAGGTATTTGTGATCACCTGCTTAAGATATAAAAGAACAATAATAAGACAAGCATATCATAATTTTAAGTTTTAATTCTCTACTGGGATAGAACATGATTCCTTGAAATGCATAAAGTATTTATGTCAACACCTTCCTTATTATGTACTATATGATAAATGATAAAATGCTTCTTTGATTGTCTTCTAGATGGTCTGTTATACTTCCCTTAAGTTGGATCAAAGCCTTCTGGATTCTGCTCATCTCTAATGGGGCTTATGCAATAGGTTTGCAAGAGAAGCACTGGATTTCGTGAGAAGTATTTGCACCCTGTACTGCATAAAAAATGCATTTTTTCTACCATTTCATGTGACTAATAAATCTTGCTCAAAAAACCTTTTTGTTTAGATGGGCCTACCATTTTTCCCTTCAGATTTCCCAGATTGTAAGGCATACACTTGCTTCATGGAAGCTAAAGCTACTGCTTTTATTCAAAATGCAGAACTTCATCCTCCTTCGATAAGGCATTTGAGAGTTCCCATCCTGCCTCCATGGGGTATTGTTCGCATTACTTTCAACAAATGGATTAGTGCAATGGGAGACTCCTGATCTTTCAACTTGGGAACATTTGACCAATGCTATTTCATTACCAAACCCTTGCCATGGAAACTTTGAAATTTCAAATTCTAACTCTGGGAGTAATTCATTGGATGGAATTGTAGTCAGGACAGGTTGTATGCTGACTACTTTCCTCAATAAAACCAAAACTGGTCAATTATTATTGTTTCCTTATGAAGCAGATGGAAAGGCTAGAATGTCTAAGTTTATTAATAGTGAACTAAAGCTTGATCAAAGGCATAGAAAGTCCGACATTTATGACCATAAGCTCTGCTTTGTAAGAGTTCATCTTCATCCATTCAAAGAAGGATGCTTTGAAGAGGGTGCAGTTATTTGTATGGACTTCAAGGTAATTAACATTAAAATTATGAAATCCTTTTCTTGTTATTAATAATAATTTCCTCTCTTGGTTGGATATGGTCCACTATTCTCGTAAATTTTGTTGTTCATTTGGATTTTGGCCAACCCTTATGTTTTGTCGGGGTACATGGTAATAGAATATGATGTGCAACTGCTTTTTTTCAGAAAAGTTATTATTTTGTAAATTTCTCAATTAAATGTAGGCTAGAACCTGGGGATGGATAGCAGCTAGCAAAACTGCATTGATTTTCTTCTATCCATTTTTATGGCTCATGCAATTGAGATGGAATCTTACAAATGATATTGTATATATTGCATGACTATAGTGCAGTTATGAGAAAAGAGAAGAGGGAATTTAAATGTGTCAATCTGCTATGCGATTATACTTCAAAGAACATTCCTCTAGTAAATGGGGAATGCAGATACTAGATGATTCAATTTCTATCAAGTCTCACCGGTGGCCTATAGGGTTTGTCACGACAGCTTCTGTTCAAGGAAGGTTGTGAAATCTTGTCCTTTTTTTGCTTTAGTATATAATATAAATGACTCATTGTAGAGAATCTTAGTGAGTGCAATGACATTCTAGCAAGAGTCTATTAGCAGAGGGCTTTTGTGAGGCTGCTGTACTATCTCATTTGAGAGAGGAACAGTGGAAGGAGATGCCTATGAAGAAGAGGAGGGAAATATATATTCTTATCAAGAATTTAAGATCTACAGCATATAGACTTGCTCTTGCCTCTATAATTCTTGAACATTAGGAAAATGACATCAGGTATAAGTATAAGTATAATAAGTAGTATATGATAAGAAGAGGAATTATATATATATATATATATATATATATATATATATCATATGAAAATGGTTAAAGATTAAAATAAAAGGTGAAGATTAAAACATTTTAAATTAAATTTAAAATTCCATTTAACCATAAAATCTCTATAAAATTTACCAAACATAACATCAAATATCTTAAAATTTTAATTTATATTAAGATCATTACTACGACCATCATCATTGCCGACACCACCACCAACATGATCATTGTCATGATCACCGTCATCGCAACGAACATGATCGTCGCCATTACTACCACCACCACCGTCAGCAATGACAGCGGGGGCGGTCATTTTGGTTGTCAGGACGGTGGTCATGGTGATGATCGCGGTGATGGTAGTGGTGGTGGTCATGACAACAATAGTCATGTTGGTGGTGCCACTGGTGGTCATGGTAGCATGGTAGTGGTTAAGGTAACCATGAGAGTTGTGGTAGAAACCGTCATCAGTGGTGGTAGTGGTGATATTCATGATAATGATAGGTTTCAAATATTTTAGAATGTCATAATTAAATCTTTAAGATATTTTGACTTTTTGTTTGATATATCTTTTGAAGATTTTATGATTAAATAAAGTTTTAATTTGAATTTAAAATTTTTTAATTTTGACCTTTTACATTAGTCATTCTCATTTTCACATAAAATAATTATTCTCATATGATATATATATATATATATATATATATATATATATATATATATATATATATATATTAATTAAGTAACTATCCTTTTCTTGTTCATTTAAAGGTTAAAAGTGTAATTTTAACTTTCTCATTCTCTTCAAGGATAAAAGAGTAATTATAAAATTATATTTTATAACCTTACTAATAAGTATTACCTCACTTTTATAGATATAAGGATAAATAATTATTTTATATGTAAAAAAAAGCAGTTTAACTAAAATTTTAATGTTTAATTGTAATAATAAAAAAATTACAGAAACCAGAAATTATTTTAAATTTAAAAAATTAACACTTCCAGTTCATTAATTGTATATTTAAAAAAATATTATATATTTTTATTTAACTATAAAGATTTATAATTAAACAAATAAACATGATATATAAAAGGTTATATTTTGGTATTTTACATTTACTATTTATAATTAAATAACATTTTTAAAAACATTATATTTAAAATTAACACTTCCAATTCACTAATTTTATATTTGAAAAAATTATATTTTTTAACTATATATTTAACGTTTTATTTTTCATGATAAACATTTTACTCACATGTTAATAAAAGTTGTCACATTATATTAATAAATTTCCTATTTAATTTATTACCCATTTTAATGTAAATTATATTAATTACCCATTATTTTCTCAAATTAACCATGTCAAAATTTATATTGACGCAAACATTTGTGTAATTTTATTTTTCCTCCTAAAAGAGAGGCGATTAACACAATTTTATTTTTTCTGTCAATCAGTAATTAACATTGTATAATTTTTGTTTGAGACTAAATTAGTGGATTTCTTTAAATGACATTAATGCTCCACATTTTATTCCATATCTATTTTAATTATCCCACAATTAATATTCGCACGTATCAAAATTTTGATTAACTTATTGAAATCATCAATTTATTCAAGAAAAGTTTTAACCATATTAATGGATTTTAATCAAAATAAAAATCATCTACTTGAAATAAGGATGGATTCATGTAAAGTTTTGGTACTCTTACAAATCAGGTCTTTTCTAAGAAAAAAAAAACAAACTTAATCAATTTTTTTATCCATAGGAATCAAAAATATCTATAAGAGAATTTATAACACTCATTAATTAACTTAACTAGACTCCCTTAATTAATTTTAATGAATTTAAAATTAAAATTGTTATTTGAATCCTTAGTGAAAATAATAAATTATTATTATTACTGATCTTATTTTATACATGAAATTAGCAATTTATTAATGGAAAGTTTTAAATAAATGATAGAATTGTAAACTAAAAATGAAACTTAATCCTACAACTAGTAATGATTGTAATAATATTAAAGTCGTAATCTTCATTGAACTAAATTTAGAACAATTTCTGATTTTTAATAATCAAAGTGATATTCATCTACTTGAAATAAGAATTGTTTATCTATATTTATATGAGAAAAAAGATTATATACTCACAGTATAAAAAATAAAAAAAATTATGTAGTCATTTAATCACAATTTATCATGTATAATAAAACTGTTGATTTTTAAAATAATTATCTTAAAGTAATTTAAATAATAATTTATTATTAAATAACACTATAAAACTATTTTACATTGAGTAGGGGTGGAAATGTGCCGAGCAGCTTGTCGAGGGCCTTCGGCTCGGCCTATGTAAGGCTCAGCTCGGTTTAGTTTGTTTACTATAAAGGTCAAGCTCAAGCTTTTTAAAAAGTCTTTTTAGATAAAAAGGCCAAGTTCAAATCATAAAAAAAGTTTGTTAAACTTGACAAGCCGGCTTGTTTAACTAATAATAATAATAATAACTTTATTTTATCAAATCTTATCTTATCCAAATTTTATTTTATCTAGATTTTATTTTATTCAGATTTTATTCTATCAAGATTTTATTTCGTCCAGATTTTATTTCATCTCATCTTATCTTATCTAGTCTAGATTTTATTTTATTTCGTTTATGGACTTGGACTTAAAATAGATTTGTAAGTTTTGGGGCTGAGGAGCTATATAACAGCACCAAGGTTTTAGTTTAGGGAGTTTTTATTCGAAGAGGAGAATAATTCTAGGATTTTAGAATTCCAATTTTTATTACTGTTCATGCACACTGTTCACGTAGAATAAAATTCATTTTCTACAAATCATCTCTAATCCATACATTTTTTAATATTATGCTCTTTTTATTTTCTTTTGATATACTTTGTGCTTTAACGACTTGAATTCAATATGATTTTGTTTATCAATTATTTTTGGATTTGTACATTACTTATACGAAATTTTATAAGTTTCCTTCTTTAGTTAGTATTTCACTAGGTTTTAAAATAATTAATTAATCAAAGACGTCTTTAAGCAGACTTTTAAATAGGCTCGTGGGCCAAGTCAGGCTTTTATATAAGTCGAGCCAAGCCTTAAAAAAAACCTATGACAGGTAATGAGCCAAACTCAAGCCTTACGTATTCAACTCAGACCGAGCTCAAGCCTACTAGAGCTTGATTTGGCTTTCATTTCCACCTGAGTGCATAGACATTAAAAACTTAATTTTTATTCAATCTCAGTTATTAATGTAAATAATTTATAGATAGTATGAGCATAAATATGAGCTTATTTTTTATGCAGGCAAAGTTTGATTGGATCAATTAAATGATAAATTGAAAATAACTTATTTGCATAATTTTTAAAAATAACTATGCAATTAAAAGATTGCACATTTAATCTTAATTGTGTATATGATGTTTTCACAATTAAAAATTACAATTTATTTATTTTTTTACTATAGTAATTTGTAATTTTTAATTGTGTAAACATCATATACATAATTAATATTATACTGCCGTAAAAAAAATTCATATATGAGTATAATATTTTTGTACTGCAGTAAAAAATATATATTTTTACTATAATAAATTCTCATTTTTAATTGTTCAACTTATACACAATTAAGATTAATTGTGCCATCTTTTAAAAATCACAATCTATTATAGTAAAAAAATATTTACTTGCTGCTGTAAGAAAATTATTAGAGTTAAATTACACTTTTAATTGATTGTTATAATAATTTTAAGATAAATGTAATTCTTTTATTTTTTTTTACTAATTCATTGAATGCATAAGTCAAATAGTACATTTCACGTATTAATTTTGTTCTGCTTACAAATTATGCATAAAATAAAATTTATGGGAACGATTTTTTTTTACTAAATCAAGTAACAAAATCTACACTTAAAGGAATGAACCATTTGTCTTAAACCACACTAACGTATAAATTATGATGATTTTTTTAATTCATTGTTATGATAATAATTTTAACATATAATTTTTATTAAATTTCTATTTGAATACAATCTAAAATCGTTTTTATAGATAAATCATTATTATCTTCTCACATATGAAAATTACTGAATATTTTTTTATATAGGCTATATTCGATAAAATTAGTTGGGAAATTAACCGAAAGTTTAAGCTGAAAAGTTAGCTTATTGAATTAGTTGAAAAGTGCAAATAGCATAAATAATAAAAACATAATTTATTTAAAAAGGATAATCAAGAAATTGGATAAATATAATAGAGATAAAAATGAAAGAAAATATAAAAAATTAGAAGTTAACTAAAATATCTGTCAAACATAGTCATAAGTAAATTTATCTATTTTTCCTTAACATTAGTATCTAGATTAAATATTTTAAAACAAAATTATTGTATATAACATATAATTGTGGCTTCAATTGGATACAAATAAATAAAAATTCAAGTAAAAATTATCACACTCTTAAACAATCATTTATGCATATTTTTAAGCTTCAACTTTATTATGTATGTCCCATGCTATTAAGAAAATGTATGTATGGTGCATGCATGCACAAGACATATATATGCTTGATGTATTAATCTTATCATAATTTTGCATATTTGAAACATGTTCTTATTAAGCGTTACTTAATTGTTCATTTCCATTTAAATAATAACAATAGCATTCAAGATAAAACTATGGTATTAGTTGGATAAAAATAAATAAAATTAAAGTAAAATTTGCCATAGCATGGGTTAAATACTATGCATGCTATTGTTAGTTTTGCATATTTCAAACATATTTTTAGTATGCGTTGTTCAATAGTTCATTTCCACTAAATATAGACATTCACATTTTAAGATAAAATTGGTGCAAATTGGATAAAAAAAAATCAAGTCAAATTCATCACGCTCTATATCAATTTCCTATGCCTCTTTTCACACTTGGGGTAATCACATTGGGTGAATAACAAAGGTTAAATATAGGATTCAATTTTATCATGTATGTTTATGCAAAGGTTAAATCCTACATTTGACGTATTAATTTTTTTGTGGTTTTGCATATTTTAAAACATATACTTAGTAAATGTTACTCAATTGTTTAGTTCCATTAAATAAAGTCAATTTTGTAAGAAAAAAATAAAGACAATAATATTGAAGATACAATGGTGACTTAAGTTCAATACAAAAAATAAAGTTTAATTATAATTTGTCATATTCATTGACAATTGTTTATACCTATTTTTACACTTGGATAAATCACATTGGATGAATAACATGAGTTAAAATACTATACTTGATATATTAATATCATCTTTGTTTTGCATATTTCAAACATATTCTTGGTATACGTTGTTCAATAATTATTTTCTATTAAAAAATCAATAATATTTAAGATATAATTGTGGAATCAATTAGATTTAAAAAATAAAATTTAAGTAAAATTTCTCATCCTCTTTGTTAATTGTCTATGTCTATTTTTATACCTCAGGTTAATCAGATTGACCGAATAACTTAGATTAAATATACCATTCAACTTTATTATATGTTTGTGTCCAGATTAAATACTATTATGGTTTTTCATATTTTAAACATATTATTAGTAAGTGTTGTTTAATTGTTCAGTTCTATTATATAAAACAAATCACATTTAAGATTGAATTCATGCAACAATTAGATAAAAAAAAGAGTAAAAGTTATAATATTATTTAGCAAACATTTATGCTCATTTTTATACTTAAACTCTATTTATCCCGTGATGCATGGGTCAAAATCTAGTTGCAAAAATAATGTGTTAAAATATGATTGGTGTGTTATCACTCTACTTGAATATGATTTTCTTATGAATAATACTTAGAGTATGATTGGGAATATAAGTTTACACAAGGGAACAGAGAGCAACTTTTTTATTAGGATTAAATTATAATTTTAATCTAATTTAATTGAAACACTTGATTCTCTTAATTTTTAAAGATTCACAATTTTTGGTTATTGTGATGGGTTTGCTTCAATATTTTTTCCTTTAGTGAATTTTTCTGATGTGTTGGATTAGGTTTAAATTCTTTTTAATAATTATTAAATTTTTAATCAATTTATAATTTACTTAACAATTTTACTGTTTGAAGTTATGCGTTAATAATCAAAACATAAATGTGTCACATAAGTACAATTTGACAAATTAACCAAAATTACGGATTCTTAAAACCAAGGAAACCAAATGTCTCAATTAAATTCCAGGGAACCAAAGTCACATACTCATCAAACTAGAAGAGCCAAAATTAAAATTTAAGCTATTTTTAAATAAAGAGCATTCAATATATTTATAAGAAAAATATACGTTGACAATAAATTCATGACAATCTATCATTTTATTTTCTTCATTTTAAAAAATTATCAAAACAGAAAATACTTAATTAAAATTAAAAAAAATCCCTCCAATCGTTATGCCTGCAAAATCCAAGTCCTAAACATAATTCGGCATTTCTAATCTTACAAAATTTAGAAATGCTTTATACAAATACACAGACACAAGGATACTTTGACAATTTTAAACACATTCTTTACGGATTGGACTTTAGTAATTGGAAATTAAAAATAACAACATCTTACAAACAATAAATGAACTACAAATATTAGTAATTCATCCTTTTAATAACTGCAGACACGATCCCTTTTCGTCATACGATTGATCCTCATCTAGTTCAACAGAAATTAATTACATCCTAAAGAGCAGGATGGTCATCAACCACCCTTGAGCAACCTCTTGACCACCCAAAAGTATTGTTAGCAAACGTTTCTCACTATATTCACTTCTTTCCCTTCTTGCCCTGCTTCTTTTCTGTATGTCATGCATAAAAAAATTAGAAACTAGATTCATAAACGACTTTGATTATTAATAATTGCCTTGTTCCTAATCTTTTTATCTGGATTAATCAAACTCAGTTATGTAACATCGAATATGTAGACCCTACTTACTTGATCTTGAGTTATAGGGGATTTTGACTTGAAAAAAGAAAAGAAAAGCGAATCCCACCAGACAGTATGACATGCTCAAGTTTTAAACAGCAAGTTCGGTTGAGAATCAAGAATTCAGAAGAACAAATACTCAGACACATTAATAGACATAAACTGCATTAGTAATCTATTTATGTATAGGAGAAAGAGCTAAGGATAGATTGGCTACCTAGTTTTCTCCTAGCTTCAGATTGTGCAAAGAATTCCCTCCATTCGTCAGTTAGAACAAAAACCGGCTCATCTTCCTCTTCCTCACCATCCAGCACTATATGCTCCAGCTCAAGTGAAATCCTGGAAAACAATCAAAAGCATCAGAGGAAAGATTGAATACCTTGATAAAGGATAAAGAGAGAACACGAAATAGACATACTGAAACCTAGGATTTAATCTGTTTCCCACTTTACTAATTATAACAAGAAAATAGATACAACAGAACAAACTATGCAAAAACAGAAATATACGGTTACATTTCGCAGGCTAATCATGACAGCACAACAACCAGAATCTAATAATAAGTAACAGGGAACAATGTCATATAAGTTATACACTTTTGGGACAAGAACAATGGAAAATTCAAATTAACCAAGCCAGTTATCTATCAACAACAACAACAACGCCTTATCCCACTAGGTGGGGTCGGCTACATGGATCAACTTCCGCCATAATGTTCTATCAAGTACCATACTTCTATCCAAATCATTAAGTTCGAGATCCTTTTTTATAACCTCTCTTATAGTCTATTTGGGTCTTCCTCTATCTCGAATTGTTTGCCTTCTCTCCATCTGGTCTACTCTCCTCACTACAGAGTCTATCGGTCTTCTCTCTACATGCCCAAACCACCTAAGTCTACTTTCCACCATCTTCTCTACAATAGGCGCTACTCCAACCCTCTCTCTAATAGCTTCGTTTCTAATTTTATCCTGTCGAGTCTTACCACACATCCACCGCAACATCCTCATCTCCGCTACACCTACTTTATTCTCATGTTGACTCTTGACCGCCCAACATTCTGTTCCGTACAAAATCGCCGGTCTTACCGCAGTCCGATAAAACTTTCCCTTTAGCTTGATCGGTACCTTTGCATCACATAACACCCCCAATGCTTTTCTCCATTTCATCCATCCTGCTTGAATGCGATGATTCACATCCCCTTCAATTTCTCCATCATCCTGTATTACAGACCCAAGATATTTAAATCGTGTGACTTGAGGGATAATATGGTCTCCTATTTTCACCTCTAAGTTAGAAACCCTCCTTCTTTTGTTGAACTTACATTCCATATACTCCGATTTGCTTCTGCTTAGGCGAAAACCAAGCCAGTTATCTATCAAAGAATAAAATCCTATTTTTAAGAGACTGGTCATATATAGTTGGTTTGAGATCTTAAAGGAAAATCCTTAGTTGGAGAGAGATAGCTCAATTACAGCATTGATCTGCATAACCCTGCACAGATTTGTCTGTAATTTGGGATCAGAGGCATTTTCTTCCATAACAATTCATATCATAACAATAGGTTGCCTTTAATACGATGTTCCAATTTTGTTCCTATATTTCATTGTGAAATTCTATTAGAATCCATTGCAAGATATGGGACTTGAGTCCCACATTGGAAGTAATTCTGGTGTGGGGTTTATAAGACCTTGAACTCTCCAATTACAACAGCTAGCTTTTGTGGTGTAGTTCTCCCAAGATTCTTATCAATTGGTATTAATTAGAGTATTTCACCATTTCTCTCAGCTACATCATGCAGCATGGGTAGGTACACAAGCATCGCAGTTAGCCTGGGACCAATTAAAACTCAAAAGACTAGTGCACAACCAACCCTCAGGCATCAGGGTGCCGAGATGTTGGAATCCAATTGCAAGGTATCGGACCTAAGTCACACACACATCGAAACTATAGGATTCTAAAGCAGGGTTTGTCAAGCATATTGGACTCTCCAACCACAACATAGCTGTCCTTCAATATCTTGTGGATGGTTTCATGTCTTATCTGAGAATGCTCCCCCTTGTGCATGGTTTTCAATTACCATCTAGTCTATAACCACAATTTCCGGCCTCTATAGTATACCACATCGAAACCACACATAATCTATAACTATAGTATACCACATCAAAACCACGCATAAAAAAAAAAAAAAAAAAAGGAAAGACAGTTAGGCACGAAGTGCCTGTTTTTCCCTAGTTTCAATAATTGCAATGCAACTACAATGGCAATTTAAAACCATAGGTTTCACACTTCAACACTTATGTTTTTCCTCATAAGTACATTACCCACTACACCTACACAAGTCATTGTTCTAATTTAAACATTGGCTAACATAACCCACTGCCTTATCCTCCCATATAGAAAGAGACTGTTTTCAGATTCAAACCCACCACCAACCGTTCACCTAAGTGCAACTTTACCGCTGCAAGGCTCGCCCGCATTCTAATTCAAACATAATAATAAAAGAAAATCACATTTTTCAATTTCAAAAACTCATCACTCACGCTCCTCTAGGTTTCACAATCCCTGATTTCTCCCTCCATTTTTACTTAACCAAAACCCTCCCAATCCCGTTTTCTTCCACACTAGCCTTTCACCATTATACGCAATTTATCTTTATGGCCAATAACAACAACAATAAAGAGGGGCTACGCCAACGGAGAAAGAGAAGAATACAAGAACTTACCGAGCATCAGAAGAAAAGGGTTGTTCGTTATGATGAAGAGACTCAAAATTGGGATGCGTTTTGAGGGGTGAGGGAGCGAAGTGAGGAAGAGGAGGGAAATATGGTTGAGTTTGGGGTTTGATGAAGTTAACAGCGTGAAAGTGAGGGTTGTGGAGAGGGCAGTGGTGGCAGTGACGGCGGAGAGGGCAGTGGGAGCAGTGACGACGTAGAGGGCAGTGGGGGCAGTGCTGCTGTGGCTGATCGGTGTGCCGAGGGCATCGACGGCATCCATGTGACGCCATCGCAGTTGCAAATTGAAATAGGGCTTCATAGTTAGCGGCGGGTTAAATATTTGTTGCGTAAACAGGAGTAGGAGTTAATTGTTAAAAAAATATTGGTTAATTAAGTTTAATTCCTAAACTTTTTCATATTTTTCGTATTTTGAACAAAAAAAGTTTCATGTTCCTAAATTTTTTAAAATTCAGTTCATAGTGTCTAACGGCTGCATTGAATTAAGATTAAAAAAAAATAAAGGTAAATTAAGACTTTTAAAATACATAAACAAGTATGGTGATATTTAATAAGGATATTTTAAGGAGAATAATAAATTTTAAAGGTATTTTATTAAGATTTTTCGCAACTTAAAAAAAGTCTTATGCTATTTAAAAATATAAAGATTTGGTTGATTTTTTTAGTATGAATTTCATGTGACTTTTTAATATAAAATATATGAATTTTTTACCAAAAAAACTATAAAAAAATATCCATCCAAATAATACAACTCAAAGAATATTTACCTTAATGATACACTTTACTATTCACGTGTATTTACTAAAATCCGAAACCGACACACGTCAAGGTGGACATTACTAAGATGGCCCCTTGGACGTTACTAAGATGGACCCCTAGACTTCACACGTTGAACTGAGAGTGACCATCCTTAGAAGGACAAAAGTAGGGACATGCAAAACAAAAAACTCTAACACTCATGAGTTAGGAGAATAAGAGAAAGAGTATGAATACACAAGTATGCATTACGCAAGCAAGTGTGCATGTGTGTTGGAGAGGTGTGTTAAGGGTTCGAAGGATCCTGATTCTTATAAGAGTGGAATACAACTATGGGTCTTTGTTTGTAGGGGCCGTTATAGCCCTTACAGATAATTATCAACAACTTGTAGATAATAGCTGATAGCTTATAGATAAAGGTTAGAGATAATACATAACTTATAAACAAAGCTAGTAGATAATTGAGTACTTAGAGATAATTGTGAGATAATGTGTAACTGGTAGATAGATAATTGAATGACTGTCAAGAGATAAAGTGGATTCAAATAATTGAGAGGTTAGATATAACTTATCTATTGGGAGCCCGATGGCTAAAGGTAGTACGTATGTGCTCCTATGTCAAGTGTGTGCCACATTAAGATACCATGTGTATTGTGTAGACCATGTATAGTACATTTTTTGTTATTTCTTTTCATTTTTTGTTTTTTAAATTGTTTTTATTGTTTTTAATTATCTATATTTATGTTAAAATTGTTTAAACGGAAAATAGTTTGTAGTTTCAGCACATTCTGTATTATTTTTGTTATTTCTTTTAATTTTATTTGTAGTTTAAAATGAAATAAGTTGATTTAAAAAGAAATTGTTGTTAAAAAAACAATTTTAAGATGATATTTCTACTATATTATTTTATTGTTTATTTAGGAAATCACTATGAAGATGTGTTTTCATTCCTTTGTATTTTTATCTTTATCATGTTTTGAGTAATGATTTTGATTTTTATAGATTATAGTTTGTTTTACATATGTTTTTTTTCCAAAGATATATTAGTTTATTGTCCAATATAAAGAAAAAATTAGATTGATATAAAATTTTTAATATAAAATAGATCTTTAAATTAGACATATTATGAAATCGGTGCATTAAGAAAAAGAATAACTTAGAAATCCGATTTCTAAAGTATTGTAAAAAAACAAATGAGAAATCGGTTAAAGTGTTTTATATTATTGGGGCAACTATTTGTTGGGATGTATTATCTGTGTACACATTTATTTTATTTGTATTACTTGGGTAAAAAAGTCTAAAATATACATAAAAAATATTGTGATTTTCTTGGATTCTTTTTTTTTTCTTTTTCTCTCATTACTCATAATTTATTCTCTCTTTCTTGAAGGCAATATAGGCATTCTTGTACAACACTTCATAACCTTAAATACCTTGATAATCTTCAATATTCACATGTTAATTTGTCACTATCATGTAGAGGCTAATTCTCATTTCTCTTGCTTCTCTATAACAACTTTTTATTATTAAAATATAAATACAATCATTTATGTATTATGGACACCTAGACATTTTGGTCCATGAAGATTTCATCTTTTTGTATCTACGGTTGTTTATGGTACTCATTGTGCCTTATTCAACTTCTCATTATTAATACAAATATAATCATTCTAAGTTATATACTCAAATAGAGATTTGCTTCAACACTAGAAAGGTCCGCAAATTTAGATATATTTCTTGGCATGCAATGTGTTGGGAGATTTGGTTAATGAGGAACAATATCATTTTTAACAATGGTAGGTCAAGCTATCTAGAACTCATCTAATTTATTAAAACATGTTTTTGGAAATAGTTATTGTACAAAGTTAAGACTCAACCAGAATCTTCTATTCTTCATGGTGCACTTGTCCTAGAGCGTGTCTTCCCTCATGACCTATGGATGTTTTTTTGTTTTGATAACAGCTACTATATTTTGTTTTTCCTTAAAAAAATCATTTGCTGTGAAAAAAATTACAATAACAAAAACTTAATTTACTAGCCTCAATTGTCAATTGAATAGGACTTGTTATGTTCAAAAGTTGAATCGAATAGGATACAAAAAAGATTGTCACGTGGTTCATTTATTTTTCATGGAAAAATTATGGATGTTAAAGGCTCGTTGGATTTTTATGAGTGGAAAAAAATTTGTAGTTTATCAATTATTTTTTTTATAGATTCTTATAATTTTGAATGTTTTCTAAAAATTCATGGAGTCCATTGAAATCTTGTAAACCCATAAAGTCCTTACAAATATTATGAATTCATGTTTTATAAATCTATTAAAATCTAAACTATAAAATCGAAATCATAAAAGTCTTAAAAAAATTAAAAAGTTGTTACATTCTCAACAAATCTTTTCAAATTCAAAGGATTTTTTTATACTAAAAAAGTTTTAAATTCCAAATCTAATACACCCCCTTAAATAAATATTTGAGCCACCAAATTTTTATTTATTTAATTGAATTTCAAGGACTAACAACTGAATTTTAAAGTAAAAAAACCTTAACTAGTCAAACTTTAGTTTAAAAAATAAGAAAAATTAATGAAAAAAGTCAAGAAACCTTGACCGGTCAAATTTTTGTGAGGACTAAAAATTGAGTTTTGAAAAAACTTAGAGACTAAAATCTTAATTATCTCAAAATGTGGACTAAATTGCAATTTTGATTTCTCTTTGATTTTCAATTTGCTATTTGGGGTCAATCCATAATCTCATATCATGAATAAAAAGGAAACCAGAATTGTTATTTAGTAATAATATTTAATAACTTTATTATTATTATTATTATTGGACTTAAATATGTTTATTTTTCTTGCAGTTTCATGTTTTTTTATTTTTGGTTTAAAATGTGCAAACTTATAGGGACCAAAATCATGTATAAATATTATTATATCAATAATAATTATTTTTTATTAGAGGTGTTCACTGGTCGGTTTTGTTAGGATTTGGGAAAAAATAATATTTGAACCAATTAATTTTAATTGGTTTTCCTTCCAATTCTTTTTGCCTATCTTAAAGCTAACCAACCTGACGATGAACAGGGTTGTTTCGGTTTGGGTCATTGAATATCAAACCAAAAGAAAATATTGAAAAGTCATTTTGAAAGAACTTTATGATCCTTTTATAGAATGAATTTAATGAACCTCCAAGTGTGAGGCTTTGCTCTTTATAATTTATGTATTTGTAAGGTACCTTCGGTACCCAAGATTGAAATATTTACATTTTAATTACAAGTTGAGGTTTCATTTAATGAAATTTATATTCTACAATGTATGTATGAGGTTATATAGTGAGGGGTGGACCTAAAAATGGGGGCAAGTTAAAAAAGTTATATATAGAGAGAGGGGAGGAATTAACGTACTCCAAGAATAGAGTTACTTTTGATATTAATCATTCGTTTTCTTGAAATTTAATGTTAAGATTATCTACTTAGTAGGGATGAAACTAGACGAAACCAGAACATAATGTCAAGGGGGCAAAACTTTTACACATGAATCCTAATGATCTATAGATAAATTTTTTCATATACATTAATTTATGAGAAAATTACATTTGTTTTGTGGTTAGGACTTATTACGCTCTCACCTTCTCCATTAAAATTCATTAATTTTGCCTCCCCTAGGCTAACATTGTTAAGTTTCAAGTGAAATTTCGAAAAAAAAAACCCCACCCTTTCACACTTCTCACACCCTAACCCCCGACCCCACTCCTTTTGGCCACCATTAGACGCACACCAAAGATCGACTCATTCCTAAATTCACAAACATCATTGAATCTCAACCATTGTTCGGGCTTGTTCCTGTTGGAAATTCCTCCATAATTAAGGTTGGTTCACATTAAAGTAAACATGTAAATTCAAATACATAGGACATTGAGGAGCACATTCCAAGGCATGCATAGGAAGTTGTGGAGCACTTTCCGAGGGCTTGGAATTGGTTTCTTTGTCCTTGAGACTTACACACTCCACTTAGGAAAGTGAAAATTAGAGTTACAAAGAGCTTTGTGAATGTAACTCATTTATTGACATCCACCACTCACTCTTGAAGGAAGCCACACCCCTCTCCTATAAATAGGAAGGCTTGTGAAGAGTTGGAGTATCTCATCTCATCTCATCCAAAGAGAAGCAAAGCAAGAGTGATAATGAGAAAGAGAGTTCTAGTTTTCACCACACTTGGTGAGAGTTGAGAGAAATTGTAAACCATTCTTGTTGAGTGAGGTCGAGATATATTCTCTTGTATTGAGAGAGTCATTGTAATCTTACTTTTAATAGTGGAAATATTTATTGGCTTGGACCCGTGATTTTTACCTTTCACATTGAAAGGATTTTTCTCGTTAAAAATTCTTGGTGCCATTCTTCTATTCTCTATTCTTATTTTTTCTATTTCCGCTAAGTGCCTATTTTGAGTCTATAGAGAGAGAAATAATGCTGGTGTTTCCCAACAGTTCCTAAATTCAAAAACCACTTCCTAAACGCACCACCAAATAAATTTTATTCTAGTAGAAATCGAAGTTGTCCACTATTCATGCATCTCTAACCCTACCATCATGAGCCACTGAATTTTTGCATCCGACAGGCACAACTTTGCTAGTGTCGAAGCCTTATCCTCTTGCTGAACTTGAGTTGGTCATGTGCCCCACGCTGCTTTGGGAGGTGTTGCGATAGTTGCATGGAGATTTTTCCGACATTAGAGGAGGGATGGGGAGCGAGAGTGGTAGTGGAGGTTGGTCAGTGATACCAAGGTTACAGAGCTTGTTGGCGATTTGTTGAATGGTAAAGTTAGGGAGGGTTTTGGTGTCAAAGCAGTTGTTAGAGAGGAGGGAATCCAAAAGAGAAAGGTCCTTTGAATTCTTTGTCTCTTTGTTTTTTTATGATTTGTTGACCTTTGATTGTGTGCCACAAGATTTTTTCTTGTATATTTTCATATTGGTTTTCTTTTGACTTCAATTTTGAATTTTTCATCCTTCTTTTGGATTTTGTGATACCTTTTGAATGTAACATGATGCAATGATGCAATTGAGTTTGGTTTAGTGATTTACAAATGTAATATGGTGTGGAATATTGTTTATGTGATGTATGTTCTTTTCATTTCAAGAGCTTTCTTTAGTCTATTTTTAGCTTGAAGTTTATGTAAACTAAAGTTTGCTTAAACTACTCTTGTAGTTGATTTTTTGTGGTTCTTGAAATTCTAGATGAGCTTTCTTTGGCTTACCATGTATCACTCATTGATCAAGTGTTCCCACGAAGAAGACAAGGGCAATTGTGTTTGATTTGTTCATTAATCACTCATGTGCAGGGTGCATGACCATTTGGGATTTAATGGAAACAAGTTTGTAATAGCTTAAGGGTGTTGTGTAACAAAATTGTAACACTAAGGAAGGTTTCTAGTGCTTTGTGGGTTTTCTCCCACTCATTCACCAAAAAGCAATTGCATCAATAATTTATCACAACATTCTTTCTACATGTATGAAAATCATCTATGTTTTTTTTTAATAAAAAAATCTTTGATGGCTTTACACAAAAAATTTCAACAATTTTCTTTTCAAAAAAATAATTTCCAAAACATAAAACAATACAACATTATTTAAAATATTAAAAATAAGTTTTATTAAAAAAATATACAAATTATTGTAACTAAATTCCAATTTGTTTTTGGAGGCACATCAGTAAGTAAGTAATTAGACATGTGCAATCAAAGAATAGTGCCTCACAAACAATACCAAGAATAAGAGGAAAAAAATAAAGAAAATATACAAAATTATTTTAAAAAATAAAATATTTGTTGTTATGTTTCAAAATTATGTATCTCTTACGGAGCATTTATTTCACAGAATCTTATTAGATTAGCAAGAATGAAAGATATATATATATATATATATATATATATATATATATATATATATATATATATATATATATATATATATATATATATATATATATAT